>NC_056725.1:1160937560-1161072560 GCF_019279795.1 Protopterus annectens | reverse complement strand
ACCCATTGGTATGTGAGTTCTGCTACTGATGGAAAGTGCATAATTTGCTGACCACCTTAGGTAGATGATAGCATAATAGAAGTGGTTCAACACCCATACGCCTCACGAGGACACCCGTCTGGGCAGTTGTGTCCTGCAAAATGACAGTTATAGCACATGGCCTGTGAGTTCGGGAATGGAGGCTATATAGTGTGTGTAGTGGTGTCAGACATTAATTTGTTGTATCAGAAACAGCTACATGTAATAGGAAACAGTATTATCCATTATAATGCTACATGAATAATCTTAACGTATGCAAACCATGGAAGTCGTCCGTTTACTACTGGCTGTGTGTATGTGTTGCCTTGACACATGTGATAGCTCTACATATAGGGTCTATAGGGCCACCACCATTCTAAATGGCCAAAGTGGAACCTGCTCTGTAGAAATGTCAGATGTACCAGGGCAGAACATACCTACAGCTATGCATAGTACAGAAATATACATATCGGCACAAATGAAAGCGTAGTCTAGCAGCAGTAAAGTTGTTTATGCTACTACATATGACATATCAACGTGTCAGGTATACAAGACCTGTAACAAGCAACCAGTACAGACATGTACAACATGAGAATGTCCCCTAATCAGGACAGTTGCAATGGCTAGAGTATTGTCCATACCTCTCAACTGTCCCTGAATTTCAGGTGCGTCCCTGAGTTTGACTGAAAGTTTAACTCTGTCCCTCTTAATCCCTCCTAAAATTAGTGACTGTTGAAGGAAAGGTGGTGAATTACACTTAATGACTAATGACAATTAGTAAGAGTTATAAACTACTTTTACTTCAGAATATGTGTATTAAGTCATATCCTCTGATTCTGTCAATGTTTCAAGTTAATAGCACTACTTTCGTAAAAGTGTCCCTGATTTTTTCTTGACCTGCCCCTGATTCTGTAGAAATGTGTCCCCGATTGGTGGAGAGGTCTGGTATTGTCACATGAGATATGCCTAATGAGGGACTGTCCCATGCAAAGTGGGAAAGGTGTCACTCCTACAGTCTCCCGTCGTGCAATCTGAAAGGTGGACAACGTGCAGTAGGTATGCGGTAGCATGACTTGGCGGACAGCTGCATTAACAAACTCAAGTCACATGTCAGCATTGCAGAGTATCAGTTCCCATGTATCAGGCAGATGGGAGCAGATCATATGAGGAACACACATATAATATGATTACGTCACTGAACAGGCCGCAGAGTCCGTACAGTCGAATGCCTGCCGTCGCAAAATGGTTACACATACCCGATACTGTAGTCATGTAGTCCAATGTAATATGCATCACAAGGGATCGCACACACCCAATGTGAGTGACAAATGTAAGCGGAAATGTCGGTGAGCGAGCGGCTGTAAGCATGTTTGTCTACCAGTATGCCAGTAGTGCACTGTCAAAGAAATGTGGAGTCTAAACGTGTATAAGGTGCTGTGACCAGAGGTCAGCAGTGCTTAACACTGTGCAAACCCATGCACAACTGCTCCCACCTGCTGGAATGTGCCTTACCCAGTCTGTATCCAAAGGCGTCTGTCTGTCCGCAAACAAAGAACCGCCCTATTCACATGTTGGTAGCAGTACCCTGTGTGAATTAACAATAGACCATGGCATATGTACAGACGATAGACCACACACACACCATACAGTGCAGTCATCCAACAGTTGAGCAATGTACTGGCAGATATGTCCGGACCACTGGTGTATGCATGCCTGGCCGTCCTGTCTTTCATTGTGTGAGCATGCCCAGTATGACTGTTACGCATGTTGTTGAGCGACATTACCATCATGTGTGGGAGCATGCCAAGTATGGTTGCATGTGTCACATGTCCAGATAGTTAGTACTGTGTTGCTGACCCCTCCGTTCTACATAGACAGGTGTCATGCTGTGTCTGTATGGTAGCTATTGGTCATGTGGCATTGACAGTTGCTACATGTCTGCATAGCATGGGGGGACATCCAACCACAACCACAGTCCTACACAGCACCGTGGGTGGCGCACATGACTCTCACATGTGTAGGTTTGACGGGGGGCACAGCCAACAGTTGTACACATCTGCCACTACTGTACTGGTATGCCAAGTACTTCATGTCAGTGTGTGGACCTACCTAAATTGCTGGTTGGAGGGATACCAGTGTATGTCAGTTCCCAGCTTTAAATACCAGCACAGTGGTGTTGGACGTCCTAGCTTACACAACCTACATCAAACTGCCTGGCCTGCTGTAGTCTGTGTGTGTCTTAGGGGGTTGGGATAATTTATTGGGCATATCCATAGGCCATTGTATATCATTTGTCTGTATTGGTCCACATCTGTCCAGCTGCATGGAACGTGTGTGGGCTGTACGGACACACATGATGGTCAGCCCATAATCTGCAGTGGGTTAGGACACCCTGTGTACTACAGGCTATCATTGTGACCCCGTATGTGCTACAGAGGTCATGGTGCCACTATGGATGTGTACTGTCTGCTGCCCTAACTTTGGCCACCACAGTCACTTGTATGCTCACATACATACCATAGCAATGGGTAAATACACATTCTAATACAACTGCCACTTGTTAGGTCAATAGACATACCCTGGGTGTGTTCTGGACTTGAGGACGGTGCTGGAGGGCTGCCTATGTCGGATGCACACAGTGCACCTCCTATACATGGCAGAGCACAGGTAGTGTCATGTTTGGCATCCATTGTACTGTGTGCGGGTCAGAGAGGGGAAATCCGTGGGTACCTACTGTGTCAGTGCATATGCCTTGTGTTGCCTCTTTGCCAAGGGCAGGTCATACTGTGCACGGGCTTTCGCCGACTGTGCCCTGCTCAGGTAGTTCCTTCACCAAGTCACACTGTGCCTGTACAGGCCTTGGCAGTGGTGTTGGGCTGTGTGGCCCTGTCCCATGCTGTTCCTGCTGCAACTGTTACTGCAGGATAAGATTGTGTAGCATAGCAAATACCATAACAACTTGTATGCATGTAGCTTGTGAATACTGCAGAGCCCCAACGGATGTGTCCAGATACCAGAACTGTGAACTGAGCATCCCAAACACATGCACAAGTATATGTCTTGCCTGTGCATCCACCTCAGTATGGTGTGAGTGTTCAGGTGTGTGTGCATTGCTGATGGGTGTCATCAGCCACGACAACAGTATTTACCCAGCATCCCCCACTAGGAGACTCTAGGGGATGTCCATATTGGCATTGGTGTGCTACAGCTGTGTCAGAAGCCATATATCGGAATCATCATAGCTTCCAGGACAGACAGCACACACATTCAGTCTCATGCCCTGGCCATCGCATATGGCCTAGATGTTGGAGGGTATGCCCCTGCAGTGACTGTAGGCCCTACCCCGCTCACCGGGTGGTGCTACGATGTGTATGTGTGTGCAGGCTATAGCACCCAGTACCCCAGGGTAGTCATCCATGTGGTTGAACAGATGCATATTGCTGGTCTACTAATCATGTGTGTTGAGGACGTATGCGTGCTCACTAGCATGTGTTGACATGGCGTCTGTGAACTGGTGCAATACTCTGGATGCAGATGCCTGTGAGATACCCATGATATCCCCAGTTGTGCTGTGTGAGGTACCTGTGGCTAGTACACCTAGGCCAACACATACCGTGGTATCCACTGTGATGTGTTTCCCTCGGCCTGTTTGATGTGTCAGGTGTGGCAGGCACAGGTCAACAAGCTGCTGTAGGAGGTCTCTGTCCATGCCATAGTGCTCCACCATCCCCAGCCCATGTAGCCCCTGGTAAGTCACCCTGGGTCTATAAAGTCTTATGTCACCCCAGTAAGGGTTGTTTGGCAGCATACACATCCTCACTGCCCCAACCTCCTGCACATGTTGGTATATGTTGCCTGCTGCAGCCCGTCTCATTTGGTTGGACTGTGTCGTGAAGTGTCCCCGCAGGTATACACTGGTGGTGTAGAGTGCAGACGAAACCTGTGTGTATGCTGTTTGCTTGCATTACCGTACTGTTCATGTGCGGGCTGGCCATGTCATCTGCTGATTGTGCTGATCAACACCTGTGCAGCCTGTACACCCTTGACTACCCCACCACTGCTGTCATCCCTCCCAATGTCACCAGGCAGGTATAGACACACCCCCAGCTTAGGTGTGCTAAGGCAGGAGCACTCCCGAGGCACAGTTCTGCAATGTACTTACAGTATGCCTGACCCCCCTCACATGCTGTCAACTATATTCGAGACCTGCACCCGGCTGACTACTCACATACACTCCAGGGACCAACATCACACCCTGGTGATAAATGGGATACACTATTGTCAACCTCATCTGCATAGTATAGTCTTCTAATGAATAATTATATGACACATACCAAACCTCCAAATTAATAACCACTGCTCAGTGTCGCTCAGATCCATACATAACTGGCAACAGGTGCCTTACTATCACCATATTCGATGTCCCATGGTCTTCCCAGCAACAAAATAACCTGTGTCTACATGACTACAACCTGTGACCCTGCACACTACAGACGATGTGCATTACCACCACACCATGGCAGATATACATAGATCCCAGGTTATCACGTACAGATCATCCGACACAAACATTCAATAGTGCTGATGTCCCCAGACATATATGTTCACATCTATGTCCACCTCTATATCTACATATATCATATATATTATTTGTATACATATATACATATATATATATATATATATATATATATATATATATATATATATACATACACACATATACATGTACACACATATGTAGATATGGCATTTATATCATAACAGCGGACCACATGACAGCAATGCATTAGACAGGAATGAAAAGGAAACTACATGTGCCATCTGCACATGTAGTGTTGTTACTATCAAGGCACGTGTGTTTTGTTGCGTCACATGGGTCAGACCATATCAAGGGTAAGAGTAGGGCTGCTGACAGTTACTCACCAGACCTATTGGCAAATGTATGTGTTGACAACGCAGTGTCTTGGCAGAATATGTGGGCTGTGGACACTATATAGGTCAGCAACAAAACACACTGAACACATCCTGCAGCTAGCCACCCCCAGATACCAACACATACGGTATAACTGCCAAACACACACACCTTCCATGCCTTGGAATCAAGCATCTACCTGTCTAGTTTACCACACTACAGTATTATGCAGTAACAGAATGCGCTACTGAGTTCCAGCATCACCGCACTCCCACAGGCATACATCTAGGTGGATGACATCATCCGCAAAGGCAAAGATGCCGATAGGGAATGTATGGGGAGTGAGCCGTCTAAAAGCATTACTCTGTCCCCAGGCAGCTGGAAACACACACACAGACACACTTGGCAGGGCTAGGAGATGAACATACACCTAACTACCTTATCACACTACAGCATTATGCAGTTACAGAACGTGCTACCTGGATTGCTGGAACACAGCACTCCCAGAGGCATACTTCTAGGTGGATGACATCATCCACAAAGGCAAAGACGCCGATAGGGAATGTATGGGGAGTGAGCCATCTAAAAGCATTACTCTGTCCCCAGGCAGCTGGAAAGACACGCACACACACACATACACACACACACACACACACACACACACACACACACACACACACACACACACACACACACACACACACACACTTGGCAGGGCTGGGAGTCGAACATACACCTAACTACCTTATCACACTACAGCATTATGCAGTTACAGAACGCGCTACCAAGATTACTGGAACACAACACTCCCAGAGGCATACTTCTAGGTGGATGACATCATCCGCAAAGGCAAAGATGCCGATAGGGAATGTATGGGGAGTGAGCTGTCTAAAAGCATTACTCTGTCCCCAGGCAGCTGAAAACACACACACACACACACACACTCACTTGGCAGGGCTGGGAGTCAAACATACACCTAACTACCTTATCACACTAAAGCATTATGCAGTTACAGAACGCACTACCGAGATTACTGGAACACAGCACTCCCAGAGGCATACTTCTAGGTGGATGACATCATCCGCAAAGGCAAAGATGCCGATAGGGAATGTATAGAGAGTGAGCAGTCTAAAAGCATATTACTGTCCCAAGGTAGATGTAGACAAACACATGGCAGTGGTGTGAGCGGGACAACTGCCTATCTACAGAGCACTATTACAACACTACATAGATACGAGACGCGCCACAGACAGTACAACCTTCAAGACAGTCAACCAGTGTGTTCAATGTAGGAATCCATCCTGACGTGGGGTATGGACATCTGTTGCCTGGATGACCACCATCACTATACAGGATGTCAATGGCCATGCCCATACACAGAGGCACATCACCAACACAAGGTGTCACTGGGCATGCTCACACACTTAGTATCACACGTCCATTTGGAATGTACTGTGTGTCCATCTACACAATGGCGTACTGGGCATGCTCACACACTTAGTAGTAGCAAAGGGCTGTCTTGCATGCACATGGATTCTAAACACGGAAGGGCACAGTATGGTGTTACTGTCCCCATGTACATGAAGGCCATTCACATGTACTGACCAGTACACACTCAAGAGCCATCACAGATGTCTCAGGTGCAGATCACAGAGGTAAATGCTGCATTCTATGTAGCCCTCAGACATCACCATGTCCTTGGACCAGCAACACACATCCATGCATTACCACAACACCATGTGACTCATGACCAGTGGACTGTACATAGGTCTACAGCAACTGTGCAGACTATACATGTACTGACAGGGTTCCATCATGTGTTATGCAATGCAATGATACCACTGTTCATAACCAGGTCAGCTCTACACATAACAGGGGCCCTGGGTCTTACACAGCTGTAACAGATGACTGTCGCTGTACACCAAAGAACACACATGTTTGGATATGACATACATGTAATTGCAGTGGATATGTACATGGACCACACACACACACACACACACACACACACACACACACACACACACACACACACACACACACACACACACATATGTACATAGTATTGCTTTTGCTGTCCTCCATGCAGACAAGTGGCTACAGCAATCACAAACATGCACATGGAAGGTAGATCCATGGCTGTTGAATGCTAACAGTACATAAGGTATCAACATTGACTGAAGTAACATTCCCACTGTACTAGTTACCCATGACAACCATCATATCATACAACAGTCCGTGTGTTATGTATGTCATCATACATGTCCACCAATTGCAATGCATACAAACATGGCTACATGACAGGCATGTAGGACCAACACACATGTACATGTAGTGATGTGCATGCAGCTACCATGCATGTGCAGTAGCTGATGTATGTAATTCATCTGTGCGTAACTGCAACATGCAGTTGCAATGCAGCCCCATCATTGACACCTGTATATGGTGAAATGCTGACAGTACGGTAGGATGTACATCAGGTATGGATGGATGGGTGTACAGAAAGTGGTGATCCACCTTTGCAGATGGATGTTTGCCGAAGATGGCTCACAGGTGTGTCACAAGCCATCCTACAATTACATGTGTAAACAGTACGCTATGTTACTCTTACTTGACGGTGAAGGCATACAACCTACACAGCGGTCAGGGTGTTACTGACTGTAAGTCACTTGACACCTGTAACACTTACATCCTCCCGTGTGCATATAGCAGCACAATTGCCGAAGGTAGCATTGGTACACATAATGCGGTCAATACTGCTGCATGTCTGTCAGACGTATCATCATATAGCAGGTGTATCATTCACAGTACTGCCATGTGTGCTTGCTTGTGTGACCATATATGCCACATATGGTGGGGAATACATCCCAATTGTTACACACCCCTGTACACTGTTGAAGAGATCTGTACATACTGCAGTGTGGAAAGCATGACATAGGCAGGGGTGGTGTGTGTATCACACACATGTCAGCTATCTGTATGTGAATGACATTTGTGGACTCCACAGTGTGTGTGTGTGTATGTATGTATGGCTGTCTGGTGCATGGAGTGAGGGTGTATGCTACCATACAGAACAGACAGGATCCCTAACCCCTCATGGTGATACAGTCTACTACCCTGTTGATGCCATCGGTCTCAGCCTTACTGGCTACCTGTACATGTTCATTCTCTCTGTGTGGGTGCACAGTACTGTGAGGGTGATTACCACATAGGCAGGGGTCCTCACCTCAACACTATCGAGTGTGTGTTCTAGTGTTGTTGACCCCATGAGTGTGGGCATGTTACTGTGTGTTTCTGTGTATGTCTGTGTGTGTTCTCATCCTGTAATGTGACAGGGTATTACTGCTACACAGTGAGGCCTCATGCTATCAAGTGACCTCTAACGTTATCATCGGCCAGACCACTGTGTAAACCCCCTGCACCATGTCAACATACCTGTGATGTGACCTGGTACGGATGTAACATCTCTAACCACTGTAGCCTATTAAACAGCCCACATGCTTCTGGATCAGTAGATGTGTGGACATCTGTGGAATGGTAGCGTTTCTAACAGTGAGGTTGAGGCTACGTATAGCATGCTAGTATTGCCATACATGCCTGTGAGTACCCCACATTTACACATGTGAAACTGCAAGCACTGCTACTTATTGGCACATGCAAGTAGACCTTAAGGAGGGAAGCAGGGCAGCATTACCAACATACTGTTACTGTTGTTACCAAGACACATACTGTGAACATACATCAATGCAATCCAACTGCAAACACTGTAACGTAATGGCACATGCAATTGGACCTTAAGGAGGGAAGCAGGGCATAATTACCAACATGCTGTTGCCATTGTTACCAAGACACATACTGTGAACATATAACAATGCATTATAAACCTTACTACATGGTATGTCTGGTGCATGTAAACAGTACACAACTAATGTCATATACACTTATCTCACTATTCTGTTCACCCTGTGCATCAGACCATATGAGCAAGTCCCTGCACCAATGGTGTGGATGACAGGGATGCAGCACAGGCATCATCATATGCACAGGGTGATAATGTTTGCCAGGGGAATAGGCTGCACCAGTGGATGACATCATGTGTGTGGGTAAGGTCCGGTGATCTGATTGGACATGTGTGGCCGATATGCATGTGGGTGTTGCGGAGCCCTACAGATGTTTCTGCTGTGTGCGTGTATGTGTGCACACAGTTCTGCCTTTTATCAAGCCTACACAGGGGTATTATTGACAGCTCCAGATTGTACAGACCAGGATGTACAACTCACTGTGTCTGGCCACGGCCACGTGACCTGTGCCTGTCAGGGGTTGCATGGGCACTACCAGGCAGAGGTACAGATTGGCTACTGTCCGATGACACTTGTCCAGTGGAACCGTGTCCCCACTGGGAAAGTCCAGGGCCACGTCCACATGGCCTATTGTGTCCTGGTGTGGACAGCGCAGCACCAGCTGCACTGCTACTGGCACTATGGGAGCGGGCATGTGAGGTGGCTTGTTCACGTTGACCTGCACTAGGTTGTGTAGCTGGCCTACATCCACGTGGCCTACGCCTCACTCCTACCAGATGTTCCAGCACAGACAGCTCACACTCGCGGAATGCCATGCCACGGTCAAGGATTCCAACCATGTCACCCAATCGCCTGTCCAGAATATCAGCAATCTGCTGTTGAGCATTTGCCAATGCCTGGATGTTGTCATTTAGAGTACAGATAGCAGCCCTCCGAAGCCTCTGCCCTTTACTGTTCTGCCGTTCAGCACATGCCTGTGCTGACATTACAGTCTGGAACATGCGTCTGGTGACACCAGCTGCTGCGCTCTGTCCTGCAGGTGCATATCTGCCAGAGGTCCTCCTACGAGCAGCACTGGCCACATGCCTGTGTGGCACATCTGCAGTCATTACACTGAGACCATGGTGTGGAGACACACCTTCTGTAGCCACCACACGTTCCTGTTCTGAGCTAACACATGCTGACTGTCCTTCCTCTATGGCCACTGGTGATGGTGTATGTGTTGGCATGAGAACTGTGTGCGGGGAAGAGGGGGACATAGCTGGGATGGCAACCATTGGCACAGATTCAGCCCCTGACATCCCTGCCTGTACCTCATGCATATGTTCATCACTGCTAGTATCTGTGGGGACACTAACATCAAATGGACCGCAGGAGGGTAACGCACCTACATCACCTGTGAATGCAAAGAAAGACTCTACATTACAATAGACACACAGACACACAGACACACCATGCATGTGATTTGACAGATGGCATGCAGCATGCATGTGATACAGCAGACGGCATGCAGCTCAGACATTAATAGTGGTAGTTAGCATACCTCCCTGGGTTGTACACAACAGCAAGCAGGTGTCATATCAGTAGCCATGCAGTTCTCACAATCATGGTAGTAAGCATGCATCTCTGTGATACACCATGTGGACCAGCTCAGGTTAACAGTACACATGGCTGAAGTGACCTTGACATGTAATCTGCTGATGTGTGCATTGACATGCATACATGTCTGACACAATGGTGTCCTGATACATGTACAGCACTGTAATGGGTATCACATTTCAGTGTTGTCTGTATGCCCTACAGATAGAATGCACTTTTAGCAAATGTGCATGAACATTGAAGGGTAGTGTGAGGCGTCTACCTTGCTATACAGTGTGAAGAACAGACACTGTGCCATTGCATGGCATCATGAGGCATCTATAGTGCTATACAGTGTGTAATACGCACACAGTGCATAGCCATAACTGCGTGCATACACATTACATAACTGTGGATTCTGACCCATGTCGCTGAGGTGTATACACACCAAACCATGCTGTGTCATGTGACAGGTCACTGGAAGACCTACGGATAACACCCCTGCACAACTACTACAAAGTCTTAGCTGCCTGGCAACCATGTCCACACATGGCAGACTTGTCAATACACCATGTCCCACATGACATTAATGTACCACACACATGAGGTGCATGGCTGACAGTGATGTCCTACAGCAGCAAGGGAAATGTACGGTATCTGTGGCCTGATGTGGTGTTAATGTCTGTGGAAGCTGTACAGGTGACTACTGTCATGCTATGACACAGTCATGATGTTCAACACATCTTATATGGTCGAATTAAGTGACACCTCCACTAGCTGTGCACAGGCATTTAGGATGTCCAGTGTTGCACATCAACTATATAATCAGGCAACTAAGGCTATAGTTGGACCATGTATGGACAATGTGCAACAGGGTGTATACACATCACAACTACTGTGTGGCTACATGTCTCTGGCCATCCTCCATGGCCATGTGTGAACATGTGTTGGCCAAATGTTTGTGATGGCCATCTATCTCACATGTCTGTGTTGTCCCATATGACATACACCCATAGATGTCAGATATGTCACTGTCCACAGGGCTATGCTGACAATGGGTTGTATGTTTGGTATGTGGGGTATGTACTATGGGATAGTGAGACCACATTGCAGCCGGAACACTACATGTCTGGGACATGTCAGATGGCACATCACAATGTGTGCAACCATTGCAGGGGCATATTACACAATGGTGACTCCTGTGGGATGCCCATATCCCAGCTCACTGTGTGGTACTGTTTGGGTACCACACATGTGTTGTTCCAGTGTATAGTACATATGCCTACATTGAACACCTCCACCGTTGTATGCACAGCTGTCCACACATCTAGCAATGACAGATACTGTGGTTTCATGTCGGTGTTTCATTTAGTTTATATATATTGCACATGGGTAGCCAGTGCGAATGATGACAGATGCGACCTATATATCGTGACTGGACCAAACATTATGTGTACATGTGTTAACTGGCCATATGGCATATAGATATATGCATTAACATGCCTGATACTGATAACTGTCTCACCTGCAACAGACTGATGTCTGTGCAGCATGCCAGAGGTACCTGTATAGGGGTGACACAGTAGTTTGAACATTATCCATGACTGTATGACAGCCACAGGGTGCACTGTGCATGTTAACACATTCACCTGTACAATAGCATATAGTATGCACGTGTGCATACACAGGGTAGCATACTGTAGTATGCGGTATGTGTGTAAACATACCTTGCATATGATGTTACATTACATATTGTACAGTGACACATGCAACTAAATGGGATATAATACTCATATGTGCAGTAGTGACTTACCAGGAAACTCCAAGCTCAGTAGTTGGGAGACACCCACCTCCATGATGGCAGCTAGTGTTTGTGGATGCTGTTTTGAGGGTGTCCCCAGGCTGGCCAGTAGCTCCTCGGTGCGTGTGAGTGGGGGCTGGGTTGGTGGGCCACCACCTGTTCCACCTTGTTCCCTGGCGATTGCATTGGCATGCTGTTTTGCATGTCGTATCAGGTCCGTATAGTGTCTGCGCACCTGCTGGTAGGTGCAGTTATGGCCACTCACATCATTAACCCTCCTGCGAAGGTCCTGCTACAGGTCGTCACACTGCTGGGCAAGCTGTGGCACATGGCTGAACAACACCTCATAGTTCTCATGGAGATACGGGATGAGGGCATCATCCTCCTGGTGGCTATATGCTGGCAGGCATGAATGAGGCATTATCTGGAAGACATAATGATGGAGACAGGTCACAGTATCACAGAGATGTACAGAGATACAGCTGCACATACATTTGTATTAAATCTAGTACATCTGAACAGTTATCTTTGCAAATCATCATGACACTGACACGACTGCCATATTTGTGTCACACACATGTAACACCCGTTATGCATTGGATATCATCACCATATATGTGTCACCTCATTACATTGTTCATACTCCATGTGAATGCTGTCTTGATGTGGGCATGTCTGGTTGCCTGTACTGGTGTTCCTACCTATCAGCACATGCCTGGATGTGTCCACAGTAATGCTGTTGACCTTGATGCTGTGTATATGTCACATATCAACACATACACTGCCTTAATGGACATGAGCAGTGACAATGCACACATACACACGGAAACCTTTACATGCATGTGTTTTGCCATATACATCTACATGGCACTGTACAGCAGTTCAACATCCTGCCACATATCGCCTGTGTTGCACATGTGATAGACAAGGGACAATGGCTAGCCGGACGTCATTTGCAGGGATGGTTATCAACTATGGCATGTACGGGCAAGGTTTTCTAGCTGTATCCAACAGCCATTTTGCCACTGCGAGGTGCATCAGTGCCACATTACTGATCCAGACAGTTAATAATACATCTACCATGTGGTCATCATGCCATGTATGACAGAAATTACATGTGCAGCTTTGATGGACAGGGTTACATGGCATGGCAGGAGTATGTAACATGTATGGCACAGGGCTCTGTCCAGCATGTGGCGATCCTTGTAGTAGGACGGTGGCTGTCCATGAAGTATGTCTTTCAGATCAGGATATGCATGTGTAGCATGTCCAACATCGTAGTGTAGCACATGTCTTTATGCAAGGTAGCCAGCATGCTGCATAGTGGAGGTGAGGATTGTGAAGGCTGGTATCACCCATCCACGCATGGCCAATACCCCTTAAAGGTGATATGTGATCTGATATTTGTCACCTGAGTGCTGAGTATGCCTGTCCAATGATCTCCATGCTCATGGATGGCACCCTGTCATGACATGGGTGCCTCGTATGACTACCTAATAGGCCTGGAGATGTCACCAACTCAGGGAGGTGAACTGCACAGCACCATCCCTTACACAGTGTCCATAATGTTGACCGCTGCCTAGGTGGTAGTTAATGGGTACAGGGTTATTCACCTAGTGGTGACAATGCTATTATCAGCTGTCAGATTGTCCACATATGTCACACACCTCACCCACAAAGCCCATTCTGTATGTTGTCCACAACACTGAGACAGCTATTGCTCCTAGGTCATGAACATTCACATCCTTACATACACAGATGCCTCCCATTTGTCTGTGTGGTATGGGCTACACTGAGGGGGAGTACACATTAACCCTGTTTTATGGTAGCTGCCACTGGTGTGATATGCACATGTCACTTGGACACCTTTTGTAGTGTTGGTTCTGTCAACAGGCCACTGGTAGAACACTCCTGTGACATATGAAGGTACATCTAGTATACTCAGTGTAGCTGGAACACGGTATGGGTGATGATGTCCTATGACCTGTCACAAGTATGCTATGCAGTGTGAAATCATCCGTACTGTCATCTACTTCTGTACTGCTAACATCTACATTGATAAAGGTTCATAGACTTGCAGACCATACTCAGCAGGGTAATATTGCAGTGCCTCCAATCATGACTGTCGTCTCCACTTGTGGGTTGCAGCGGGTTGATATTATCCAACACCCTATCTGTATTGCATATTCATGCTCAACACTTGTTCAGAACATGTGAGCACTTCATGAGCTCCTAATTATTATAGCACCCATTCCAACTCATGTCTTACAAGTACACTGTCTGTCCTTACATTTCCAGCTTGCTTACAGTACAACAGCTATTGTACACACGTAACTCACATATCTTGTGAGACATGGTTGAATATACAGGCATGTCCAAGTGTCACGTACCAGTGCTATTGCCTGTCTATATGATGAATATGGCAAACATGTGGCAATAGAGCAATTGTCTCATGTACACAGTCAATGCTCACCTCCCAACATACGACACTACAGCCTGTGGGAGATGCACATATGTAGCCATGCTGGGGGTAATGCTCTCACCAACACAGACTGGACCTGACATTCATGTGGGGACGTTTAACATTTGCAACACACCCCACTCATCACATAGTCTCACTAGATCTCCACCACCACAGGCCACACATAGTATGAGTACGACATTTGCAGAACCTCTCCATACTCTGTGTAGGCACCAGAGGCAGCCCCCATTACCAAACACAACAAAAATCACTTATAGCCCACAGACTCATGTGTGCTCATCAACTACAGCCAATAGGGTGTTATAACATACCCAACACACCAGTTATAGGTGACTCTGTAGGCGGTCACACTGATACACCAGGGATCACTGCAGTGGCTGTACTGTACAGAGGTGCAGGTAACACATGGCTCTGCTGTTCACAGACAGGGCACTACCCTAGAGAGGTGCCGCCGAGGTAAACACTGTAGTTGGGCTTACACATAGACTTGCCAGACAGCATAGTACCTCACTATGTACCTGTGAAGCTATTACTTGTCCTTTGTGCATGGTTAATTGAGTAGCTCTTCCATTTTGATTAGCTATCATGCTGTTACAGTGTCCCGTAACTACAAGCTATATGTATCCTGTTATTGTGTATCATACATGCCAACTGACGATACCTTTTGTTTGCATGATATAACAGTTGTGATGTGTAGAATATCTGACATATCTACCTAAAATACTGTACATTACACATATTTTACACATTATCCCATAATGCAAAGCATACTTGCACAGCAGGACCACCTTAGGCATGTTATTGTCGTTATATGCCCATACACATGCCTACTGTGACAGTATATCAACATATACTATCTCCTGCTATGACACGTACTTGTTGGACATACCCTACCACTGACGGCGGGTGGTGTGGAATTGTTCTGTTTAAAGCCCTCATGTAACATCCCTTGTGGTGTATGTGATGTTTACCTTGTGGCCCACAGCAGGACACACAATTTCTACAAGCGTTGCTATGCTCAACAAGACATCACTGCAGAATACCTTTTCCCACTTTATGCATTGCGTACACTTTTAATTAATACAAAACAGGCCCTACGTACACTAACATACTGAGTGTTCTACATACCTTGTTAGCGTTCCGAATCTTCGTAAATATCTCTCTTACACCTTTACTGTTTAAATGGTTCTATGGTATGAGCATACGGTTTGAATGTATGGCAAGTCATCCTTATATATGTCGATACCTGTAACATGTGGTTTCCTGCCACCAGCTGGTGTTCCTGAGTAAATTATTACATGCACATCAGCTGTGCAGCTACTCCATTCGCCAATTACACGGCAACGGTGGGATATAATTTAATTCTCCACTTGGGCATTGCCCTTTTGTCTTACCTTCGGGGAGATGGCCTGTATGTGTTTTATTGTGAGGAATTGCAGCTGATATTTGTAGAGACATGGATATTTTGAATTCATGTCCCCCGTGGATTGTATGTGATGGCTAGAGTATGTAGTTCTACATGTGAGTGTACCTGTCATCTCAACTGTCTGATAAGGGACTATTGCAAACAAATCCTGTAACATCACCGTTTGTTCCATTATACAACAGCTATGATTTCACATGGCACCTTTACAAATGTGTCTCTCACAAGGTATGTTAATGCTTCTGCAGATGTAATTGAGTGAGTGGATGTTTGTGATGTTATTACAGTCTGTATTGCAATTGTTTCAGGTGTGGGGGAGATGTAGGTGGGTGTACATAGCATATACAGGTTTGTGGGGACTGCATTTCTACACATTCCATATATGTGTGTGGACTCCTTCCCTAATTGAAGACCTATCACTCAGTAGACTGAACTATGGTTCTTACGGGCTTATACATTGAGCCATTGTTAATTGGTTTCTATATAGTATGCAGGTGAGGTTGATACTTCTATACCTCCAGAAATACAGCAATATGTAAAGGAATGTTACTAAATGATAGCTGTCTCATGTATTTCTGTCACAGATATTTGCACTCATTGCAGTTGTGTTGGTGACTGAGCCTCTTTGGCATGGGTTGCCACCTTTTCAAATGGCCATAGTGGGACATTTGCAGGACACACATCGGTGTTTACAGGCTGACACATACCCACGGTCAGTACACAGGATAGAACATACTTTTATCCTGAATACATACTTATTCTTGTAGCACTTTAGCTACTTATCATGTTTCATGTAACGTTTACGTTTTGTAGATACAGGCATAACTATTTAATGCAACTGTTACATAATATATGGGACATAATTATGTCCTACAATCTCGGACATTTGCCCTTTTTAATATTTTTTGCCAGGACATAACTGCCCAGGGAGAGGCTGTCCCTCTTAAAGTTGGACAGGTGGTACCGTATGCCTATGGCCGGCTATGACCACATCTACCATACTGCTCTACCTCCGAGTTAGCACTAACAGGCACACAATGCAAACACACACACACACACACACACACACACACACACACACACACACATTACAGTCCCATGGAAATGCACACGGCACCCTCAACACACACATACACAGACTACAGCAATCACAAAGACAGCTGAACACAGTACCTATGTGGACAGCAACATCAGCAGCGGTAACTAAATGTCCCTTAATATCGTGATAATATTACACGCGGTTCCAGTGTTCCGGTACTGAGTCCTTTTGGTCTTTAAGCCTCGTGATTATGCGTGTCGGTATGTGACACATTACATAGTTGGCAGTATCCTATTTATTTCTACCTCCATGGTTGTGTACATGTCATTGACTTATCTATATATTTGCAGATATAGGTGAATCCGTATATATCAACATATATCTCTCTATCTCCCTTTCTATCTCTATTATATATATATATATGTGTATATATATATATATATATATATATATATATATATATATATATATATATATATATATATATATATATATATATATATATATATATATATATATATATATAAGAGAGAGAGAGTGAGAGGGAGAATACACCTTTCATTGTGTACATGCCGGTGTATACTGTTTCCTGGACTCCGCACGTTTGTGTTTGAACCTGTCACATTACACACCTGCCATTGGTATATCTTGTGTAGCTTAGTGTTAGGTGATTGTGTACACGATTGCGTGTTCTACTCCTGGCAGTGGTTGTTTTACCCTTCAGAGCAGGCATTATTAGTACAGGGGTGAATAATGCTAGTTTCACCTGTTCTGGACATCACTGACCGTGATCTGTGCGATATTCAGAGAAGCTTAGACCTGTTTCGCGCATATTCGTATAGTCATGTTTAAATGACGCTTACCAGCACTGGGCAACGCATATTCCCGCTAACATGTGCTAAACCTGATCTGATGACCTGCATCCACCATCCATTATTCGTGCCTTTGGGATTACATAACGTCCCTTGCAGGACGTGGTACCGGGAACATGCACGACAGTCAGTGCATTTACCACTTGGGCATCTGGGATTTGTACACATGTTATGGCATTTTGTATGTGGACTGTACTATGGCTGTTACTCCATACTGCAATCAAATGGGTAACTCAGTTAGTTTACATATGGATGAGACCTATTAATGGTATGTCCAAGTGATGTTTAATGGCTGTGCCCCAGCATTGGGAATGTATGTCACAGTGAGCCACACACTATAATGTGCTACACCTTCACACAACCACAGGTGGAGCATGCTGGGGTGACAGATACCTGTCATGGGTACACCCCATGCTTTGCCACTACATCCATAATTACATTGTATGGAGCCCCTCATTAACACACCAGGGAATCCATGCAGAGTGTGTGGGGAACAGTGATTACACACATGGATCCCGCAATTGGCTCTGCTTCACTGAGGGTCAATTGGTTACTCGATGTGGTGGTAACAGCAGACACTGTTTGCCTCAATTGATGAATGGCCTCTGACAATCAGGCGTGTACCTACCGATGTACCTAGGAACCTATACATACAGTACCAACATATGCTGACAGGTGCATGTACTGTTCAAGTGTTGACATTCCTTGTTCCAATAGCTGTTGTGTGTGCAATGGTTGAGGGCTGCCTATGTAAGATTCACACAGTAGGCCACCTATACATTACAATTTACAGGTGGTCGTGTGTGTGTGCCATCCATTTTACTGTGTGTGCAGGTGGAGAGGTGTGTCAGTCCGTAGTGGCCTACACTGTCAGAGTATGTGCTATACGTTCCCTCTTTGCCAAGGTGTAGGCATATTGGGCATGCGTCCGTCTGCCTAGCTGGCACAGGGTGTTCGTGGTCTGAATCTCTCTGTGCCTGTGATGGCCTTGGCAATTGTGGTGGGCTGTGAGGGCCTTCACCATTATGTCCCTGCTGCAGCTGTTTCCGCAGGATCATATTATGTAGCATGGCACATACTATGAAGATGTGGGCACACGTGCCTAGAGAGTACTGCAAGGCTCCACCAGATATGTCCAAGCAACGGAACCGTGATTTCAGCATCCCGAACACACGCTCTATGATGATTCTGGTTTGTGCGTGTGCCTCATTATGGCATTCTTGCATGGGTGTGTGTGCATTTCTGATGGGAGTCATCATCCATGGCTCCAGTGCATTGCCAGAATCCCCCACAAGGTGGCCATGTGGGATGTCCCTCCTGACAAATACCTGATACAGCTGTGAGGCATGCCAGATGTGGGAGTCATGGTAGCTTCCAGGGCTGACAGCACACACATCCATGATAATGCCCTGGGCATTGCACACGACCTGGCAGTTGATGGAGTGGTATCCCTTGTGGTTTATGTAGCTCCTACCATGCTCACCGAGTGATGACTTGATATGTATGTGCGTGCAGACTATTGCACCCAGTACCTCCAGGTAGTGTGCCACATGGTGGAAGAGACACATATTGCTGGCCAACTCCTCCTGAGTTCGGGGGAAGTATATATGCTCATTGGCATGTGGTAACATGGCATCCAGGAACTGGTGTAGTACCCTGGATGCTGATGCCTGTGAGATCCCCATTATATCTCCAGTTGGCCTTTGAAAGGTACCTGTGGCTAGTATTCACAAGCCTACGCATACCTTCATGTCCACTGGGATGGGTTCCCCTCTGTTGTTTCTGGATCTCAGGCGTGGCCAGCACAGCTCAACTATTTGCTGTAAGATGTCCCTGTCCACCCTGTAACGCTCTACTATCTCCAGATCATGTAGCCCCTGGTAAGTTACCCTTGGTCTGAACACTCTTCTCCTCCTCTGGGGCCTGCGGTGGTTGTCAGCATCATCCTCCACAACATCTTCAGTCACTAACACATGGTGATGAATCACAGCTATGGCAGCTCCCAACATGTACATTGTAAAAGTTCCCCGTATGTTTACACCTATGGTGCAGTGTTTGGGAATACACAGGTGTGTGTGAGGTGCTTTCACACTTTATACTATTGTGCTGTGAACACTGATGATGCCATAGGGTGTGTATGTACGATCGTAGCTACAAGGTATCTTATGTGTTTTACGACAGGAACTACTATTGTGGTGCCTTTGGTGTTGAATTACATTTGGCTGCCGTGGATTACCTCTTGCCCTTCCCTTTATATTTCTTAACGTTTCACCTCCCATTTTCTGGCATGCATCCAGCAGCCTGCTTTCATTTGTACTTTCCTAAACCTGACGTATCTTGCGTAATGTGTTCTATGGTGAGTCTACTGCAGGTTTGCTTTGCTCTGCTATGACAGTTCTCTTTTCTTTGCAATCCGACACCTCCCCTATCCTGTTATGCAGGTTTCTGCGAGGAGACTTGTCAGCTGCCATTGATTGCCCGCTGTGAGTTAATAGGTGTTAATTGCTCAGTTGTACTCCAATTACCCTACTGCAGCATTTCCTTATTTTCTTCCCCTGACCTTCTTGTTTGAGTTATGGTACACGGCAGGTGCGTCTGCTTACCGGGTTTCGGGCACGTTTTCATCCCCATACACATGCGCTCTCAGCTAAACAATGCTATACCTACCTCCCCACCCCTGTCCTGTGGATTTGCTTAGCAATGGCCAGGCCAGATTTGCATTGCTCCAATGTGCTTACAGCTACGGTGGCACACCCCACTGCTGATGTCATATATACCTCTAAACCACTCCTCGGTGTTGTAGTGCTGCGCCATATGGTACATCCTTAGTCTGGCAGGACGTTTGCGATTCACTATTACCTGCCTCATTTGCATGGCACTGACTACTAATTCCTAGTTACCGCGCCGAACACTGTCACAGACTGTTAGCAACCCTTGCAGGTTGGTTGTGGTGTACCATGCATATCATTGAGTATTATGGTGAAATCATAATTTGTATTACATTGCGATTTTATAACATTTGTATATATTTTCTGTGTTCCCATTTGCGCACACATGCCCTGCGGTTGTACTTTGCGTTACTGTGGACATGACATTAAATGTTGTTTTTTAGGTGTTGTGCATCTTTTCTTATGTCATTGGCTGTATATTTAGCCATTGGCATATGTTAACTTTGTAATACATGAGTCAGGCCCATTTTCATCGCTCCGATGTTCTGTTTGGAAAAATGTAAACCATGTTTTTTGGTTTACATTTCTGTGGGCTTATGCTATGCCTGCACCACTTCATGAATCACTATGTACCTTCATTTGCATGGTGCGGCACTGCGCATGTGGTGATTAGCATACCTAAGCCGAGGGCTCCGCAGATCTAGTGTATGCCGGTAGTGCACGTGGAATTGGATCGTACCTGAATCGTTTGGTGGCCATATTTGGCGTTATACCGCCTACGCTACGCCTGCACCTGGCACAAGCTTCATGAATCCCGGGGTTAGAGTCTAACAGAGTAAATGACCATTAACAAACAAACAAACAAACAAACAAACAAATGAGTCTAATGGTTTATTAAATCTACATGACTTTTCATCCAGCCCATAAGCAGTTGCATCTCTTCTTCTGTTCTGCCATCTATCCTTGATACTTGTGAATCATTCTGTTTGCTTGCACTCCCCTTATTTTTTTATCACCGTCATTAGAAGAGCATAGCAGAATCCCACCAAAAAAAAAAAAAAAAAACAAAGAAAAAATTAATCATGATGTGAACTTTTTTTTTCCTTTCATCTACTGCCATACCCTGTATACTCTGGTCTGGGCCAGATTCATTAAAGCCTACACTAAGTCGACATGATCTGTATTCAAGACCATTGTTAGCACATTTATGTGCTTTCTATTCACTCAGAAAGATTACACTATCCATAGTTGGAGGTGGATGAGGTGGTTTCATGATGTTGGCTGCTTTTATATTGCTATTAAAGGATTATAAATGTTTCTCAGTTGCCATTTTATTTTCATATTGACATGTCATATTCATGTTACACAGCCACCCCAACCCTCCCCTGCAGTATCTCAGTCTGCATTCCTGATAACCGATATACTATGCACCAGTAATATTATGGCACATATATAGGTTCATATGTTAGTACTAGCAGGTGGTTTGAATAACTGAGGTAAATTTGTTTGAAGCCATCCAGTCACTGAGACTTAACATGATGAAGGCCATGGGGTCATATCATTTAACATGCAAAAGAGTTTTCTGTTAGAGGTGGGGAATACTTTAAGTAATGACCCTATCTACCATGAAGCCCTATTTATGTTAAAGTGTAAGCTAAGAGTTTGGAATCTAGTGACTCTTTTAGAACAAGTGGTGGTGCTGAGGTAGCATTGTTGCCTCGCAGTAAGACGCTGTCTGGTTCGATTCTCAGCTAGACCGTCTTCTGCATGGAGACATGCATGAATGGGCATACCTTAGTTGAAGGTTGTGCATCAGGGCTGGTAACAGCATGTAAAACTCAACTACCAATCATTAGCAGACCAGAGTTCTGCTGTGGCGACCCCTAACCGGGAAAAGCTGAAAAGACACAACATTCTGAGATAGATACAATCTAGATAAAACAGGGTCTTTCAAAGCCCAAAATACAAGTGACATTTCTCCATGCAAAAGTCTAAATTATATGGAAAAAGTAAAAGACTGTCTAATCTATCTGGATAGTATTGGCTAGAAAACATTGAGGTCTTTTAGGCTGGAATACAGATTGGGTAAGATACATACATAACTGAGTATTTTATTCAGTGATAGCCTAATTAAGGAGGAGTTTAGGAAGGTATAAATCTCTTTGGATTTTGAAGATATATTTTAGATAATTAACTGCATTGTAAAAAACATGTTTTCCTTTCCATTAATAAAACTGTATTTCAACTTTTCCCGGTTAGGGGTTACCACAGCAGAACTCTGGTCCACTAATGATTGGCAGTGAATTTTTACAGTGTTGAGTTGCCAGCCCGGCACCCAACCTTCAAAGAAGGCATACCCACACACGCTCGCACCTACCTGCATGTCTTTAAACTCACTTGACCGTGGGGAGAACATGCAGATTCCACACAGAAGGTGCACCAGCCGAGAATTGAACTAGAGAGCCTCTTGCTGTGAGGTGACAGTGCTAACTGCTGCACCACCGCGGCCTTGATTATCAAAGGACAGTTCATCGTCGATGGAATTTTGTGCCTATCCCTCTAATAACTAACAGTTCTCTTTATGTGACAATCAGTGCAAAAGACTTGTTTCCAAAATGCATTTTCTTTGCAGCAATTTTCTAAGGCCAAAGTCAGTACACCGTGTTTTGACTTTATCTAGTACTTGGAAAATGAATCTGTGGGAGAATTAAGGATTGCACATTGTATACAGTCATATGCAAACTTGTTGAACCACAAAACTTGAGCATCCATCTTCAAATTAGAGAAGTAGATGTCAAAGTGAAAGGGACCCAGCACAGACCCCTGAGGGGCTCCTCAACTGACTAATCTATTGGACAAGAAGGTGCCACTAACTTTCACCCTATGTATATAATAAAATAGCCAAGTACCAATCCATTCAGTAATAAAATATATCATTATCTAAGTTGGTAAATTTATTAATATTACCTGTATGGGGAATTGCATCAAATGCCTTATCAAGATTGAGATAAGTGTCATGGACAGAAGGATTCAAATCAACAGCATAAACTATACCTTCAAAAAGTCAACCACTCATGAAACCAAAACTGTACTGTTAAGTATCAAGTGTTTGTAAGTTACCAATTTTGTTGTTAAAGAGATAGAAGATGATTTGCTCCATGATTTTACAGATAGTACTAATGACAATAATGATGCAATTATTTCCACTGTTATTTATGACATCATTTTTATGTGGAGGCACTGCATCTCCATTTTTCCAGAGTACAGGCATTAAAACCATGGAGAGGTTGAGATATAAAAGCTTAGACAGCAATACAGCAATAAGATAATTTGCTCTAGCAACAAGGTAACCTGCAAAATTATTTGTGCCCACAGAGCTGTTATTTTTTGTTTTCATGACAGCGTTCCAGATATTGTCCATAGAGACAATGGGAAGAGTAGTGTTAGAAGATTCAAGGGAGGGGAACTTGAAGAGTGAGGGGTGAATATGAGTCAAATTTTCAGTCAGGGTATTTGTTATTGTTTTGGTATCAGGTAGTGTATTTCACTTTGCATTTGGTGCGTTGTTGGACATTACTTGTTGTACTCATAATATAGTTTTAAAAAAGCCTTTGATTATCTTTAAAGAAAGTTAAACAAGGGAAAGAAGGCAATTATGCTGGTAGATCCTGTTAAATTTTTGATCAGTGTTTACTGGAATTCTTTTAAACTCACTATTTTCCAAAAGATTACATCTACAAGGTAAAAAATAAAAGTAAAAGTGTGGGACAGTCAAATTTTTCTTTAATGCTGTATGGTTTATTGAGTTTCCGTATTTGTGCTTTTGTCTCTTTAAAAGCTGGACAGCATAAAGGAAGAATTTGATCGTCCCACATTTTTAACTTTAAAAACGTTATCTACCTTCAATTCATATGCAGTCATAAAAAAACAAAGTTTTTCAATTTCTTAAAGTGAGAAGGCTAGTAACAGAAGGAGTCAGAGTAAACTGAGAAACCTTTCAATAGGGATTAGTATGTCAGTATGGAGAGCTATACCATTTGTACACATTGCACTCTCATATGTACTAAGTAGCATATTATATCCATCATAAACTCCTCTCAAGCTAACTCTCTTCCACATTCTGCCTTCACATCCAGCTTGTACCTGTTTCCTTCCTACCCTCTGCATAAGCCATACTTTCATTTTACTCCTTCCCTTTATTAGTATAAGCTACTCTACTGTCTATAAGTCACCTTTCATTTGTCCCTTCAGGTGAGCAGTATACCTTTCAACAGTCCAGATTTTTGCTTTGTATGTTTAATCTGGCCCTTATAAAATGTGAAGTTTTCTGGGAAATCAGTAAGTATTAACATCACCAAATAATCACATACATTTGAGTTTCAGACTTTGTATCCTTCAGAAAATGCATGCTAATGCAAAATCCATTAGTGTATCAATTTGCTAACTTTGTAAGAATATTTCAAATCTGTCCCTGATTTTGGTCCATTATTCCTCCATTATTTTTGATTTTTTTTTTCCAGATTTTTTGTACTAAGAGGTTGAGAGGTGTTATGAGCATTCTGACACACACTTTCTCCTCCTTCTGCCAATTATTTTCATACTGATAATCTAGCATTCCCTTCTAAATGCACAGACATACCCTTCAATCAGTGGTATCTCTTTTCATCACATTCTACTGAGCCTCACTTTCTTGATCAGTAGATCATAGCCTATTTTCATAAAGTCTCAAACATTAGTTCCTTTTGCCTTACTCATTCCTGTAAAAGGGAAGGGAAGCACACTTCATGATTTCCAGATCATTTATTTGCGTATATTTGTTGAATGCTTTCATAATTGTTGAGAGCCTGATCCAATATTTTACAAATCCTATTGTTGCCAGGCTTTTTTCTCTGTTTAGTTCCACATTTAATGATAGCTTCCCCCGCTTACTTTCTTCATTATGCTAGAAATTGGTAAATTCCTAGCTGAATGTAAGTAATAAGTGGTTATCAAAATTGTTTTGTTACCCTTTCCTCATTACTGGTTATAAACCTTTAGTCCCCCCATTTGCATTTGGTAACCTCTATCCTCTTGTCACCCTAGTAGTTTGTTACCACTTGACCTGGGTTCAGAGGCATCATTTTACACCTCCTGTTCAACAATGTCCTCCTCTGCACTGCACTTTTTCCCCTTCTCTCACAGATAATGCCACCTTTTCCCTTATTCCTAGTGAGTATGATGCCCATTCTGGACCCTAAAAATGTAGCTGCTGCTTTCATGTACCTGTTTAATAAAAGTGTTACAGAGTGTTCTCTTATCTGGTCTAAGGAAAGATATTACATAGGAATAAATGCAGAAAATGTTCATGGAACCATGGATACTTATGCTGGACATGTCTGAAGTGGATATGTTTATTATGAAATCCAGTTTAGAAAACATATTCAGTTCTGGTCATAAACAATATTGTAATACCTTTGGCAGAGTAAGCATAACAGTGTTTAGGCCTGGAATAATGCCTAGATCTTATGGTAGGAGTGCCACAATGAAATGACATTTTTAAAAATGCCTTCAGTAATGAAGCAAGACCAAACCATCAAGCCACAAAGGAAGAAACCATGAATGATTTGGCTGTAACTGAAAAGTCAGGCATTTTTGTGTGATCTAAATATATCATAATGTGCAGGCAGTCTGTCTGCATACACATGCATGCATGCACGTACACACACACACACACACACACACACACACACATACACACACACTCTCTCACACTCAGTAATTGAAATGCTTTAGATATTTTTAATAACCATAAATGAGCTTTACTTTATTTATTTATTTGATACTACAAAGTTATCTGAATAAATTGCTGTTCAAGATTTTGGTGTATTTTGTGTATTGCTCATTTGCTAGTTAGATGGATACTGAAAAAGCTGTAAAGTATCATTCATTATTTGCTCATTTTACTGTTTTATTATTTCATGTAGTTGATGATCTTAAAAGATTCTTTTTATTTCTTTATCTTTATTAAATGTGTTTATATTTATATCTGAATGTATGGGTATGCATGTCCATGAGTGTGTATATCGAGGTTTTCCATCCAAAGGATATTCCTTCTGAAGGCCTTAGTTGTTTTCGAGTTAATTAAAGTCTCATTCGCATACTAAAAACAAACAGATCTAAAATAAGCCATGAATTTTTTAAAACTTTAAGAGTTATGAAAGATTGTGGTTTCAAGTTATGAAAATAATCTGCAGCACAGTGGATCAGCTAGGTAATAAGAAAAACTTTGCATGTATATCGGTCTAAAAAAGTTTAAAGGTTTTTGCATGAGTGGTGACTTACCTCCCTGAGAGTTTCCATATTTCAAGTAGTTTTAAAGTAACCGAGTGAGTGGACTGAAGCTCAGCCCTTTCCAGGCTCAACTCGGACCAACTGACAACAACAGTTATAAAGAAATAAAAGTTAAATAAAGAACACAGTAATAACACAGCAGGTTAATATTAACTTTAAAAAGTATCAATTAGAGTAAGACAATTATATAATAATTAACAATGATACTGGACATGCCAATTAAGTAATACGATGGAAATTACATTTAACAGAAAATGCTCACAATTTACAGGATTAAATTATTAACTGTAATGAGAAGTAATGTGCCACTGGAGTCAGTAGTATATTTTAACACTGAACTCACAGTATATTATGTTAAGATTAATTAACCTTGGTCTCTACAAAGGGTACATTTGAACTGTTTAATTACATTAATTTAATATTCTTTCTGAACACTGGTAGTGTTGACATAGCTGATATATTGGTAGGTAGAATATTCCATGAAGCAAGCTAGTTTGTTGAAAGATTTTTTCTGGTATTCTAATGAGAATTATTATTATTATTAAGTTTAAGGTTGTTAGAAATTCTTAAGAAGTGTGATGATTCACAAGGTGCAAGTTCATTTACAAGTGGGGGGACAGAATATGGTAATTGCTGTGTAAGTTAAAGAGTTAAGTAAGTATCTGGTTCTGGCAGTAATAGTAGACAACAAATTTTCTGAATTTTGAAACAATGGTATTCATTATTGCTGGTAGGGTGTATAAATTGCAAAATTCTGGTCTTAGTGGTTTTTAAAAAGTTAATATTGCATGCTGATATGGTAGCCATAATAGGCACTTCATATTCTAACCAAGAGATTAACATACTGACAACTATTAGCTGATGAAAATCTCTGGAAAGAAGATGAAACATGCTATAGGCTTCTTTAAGCTGATGAAGTACCTTTGTGGTTATGAGGTCAGTATGAGATTGGAAAGAGAGAGCATTGTCAAGTCAGATGCCTAAATACCTTTATTGTTTGGCATAAGAAAGCCTGATGCTAATATAGTCAGAAATGCAAAGTCTTAAAATGCTAAATTATAGGATTGCTTTTATTTTAAAATGTCAGAACAACCAACAGCAAAATAGCTGACAAATCACCTATTAAGGCATCTAACAATGAAAAGAGCAGACAGAGAACATCTAATAACTTTCTGATAAAATGAATGTCCATAGAAGAACTTGTTGATAAGCCTGCACACAGTCTGAGGAATATTCCTCAGCTATAGCTGACCAGTATCAGCCACATAGAACATTCTCCTGGCAGTGCTGCCTATCTAAGCACTACCAAAGACCTTGATCTTTGAGAGCATTCTCCTGGCAGTGTGGCCTACCTACATACTATCACTATAGACCTTGACCTTTGCAATGCTTTGTTTGCCATTAGAACTGACATTCATGTTGTAGTCTAATTCAATTTATTTTAAGCTGCAGTTGTCAGGCCCTGAGAATAAGAGCACATGACATAAAAACTCAAGAAATTGTTCACATGAGTGCTTTAACTGCATGAGCATAACACAGCAATGGTTTAACTACAGCTACAGTAACCATCTTTGTTTTATATGTCATTATTGTATTTTTGCTATTTCAGTGGTTGTAGTTCTACTGATCTAGGCTGGATCTGAGGGTTTGGGTATGCAAATGGTGGATGTTTCAATATGATTTTCACCTTATGAACTACTGCTACTATTTCTTGTTTAGATGTCAGCAAAGGAATCTGCAGATATAGAGCAGAGATAGTGTTTTAATTTCTGCAATGTGTGACATTTCTCTACAATTGAGTGCATATGGGCCAGTATATTTAAGTAAGAATTTCTGGATGGTGCAGAGGGAGGGTTTTGTCCATGGAAATAAAATCTCGTCATTTTCAAAGGCGTTAATGTTTTGTTGTACATCAGTGTTCATTATGGGTATTTTGCTATTGGATGTTTCAGTTTCTGTTGTCTAGTCATGGATATGAAAAGCTTGATACTGAAGAGAGAATAAGCAGACAGTTTTTGACACCAATGACACAGGAATTTCTCCTTTGGTAGCCTAAGTTCAGTTTAACATGATGGATCTAGATACCAGATAATGTCATATCATGATAACTTTAATGTCTGTCTGAGTAAATTACTTCAAAAGCCTCTGTAACTTCTGTCTTATACATAGTGTTGTTTGACTGTTATTCCATGGCATTTCTGCCATAGATCATTCTCCCAGGGTTCTGAAGCCACTGTGTTTATTTAAGATATTAAATTGCTATATTCACAATGTTAAGATTAATCTTATTATATCTCATTGATACCATATAAAAGTCATTGTTATAAATCATTCCTTTGTTTTATGACTGTTATATAGTCTACAGTGGACTTGCACATTGTGGAGGCTGTTCATAGGTTCATAGGTTCATACTAGGCTATCTGCCCAAGGGCATTTATAAGCCTAGCCCATAGTTATGTGGCTTTCGCCACCCCTTTAGTTTGAATAAAACTATGCCTATTATTTTGCAGTGCCTCTGTCAAGCAGTGACACTGAAGTAATCCCTGGGGTATATCTGCGATCTCCCATCCATTGGTCAAGATTCCTCTTGAACAAGGCCAGCGACGTGCTCTGCCTCACATGTACCGGGATTTTGTTCCACAGCATAGGGAGTCTCTGGGTGATGAATCTGTCCCTCCAGCACATTCTATTAATAACCGTGTCAAGGTTTAAGTCTCCCGCCCTTGTGGTTCTGAGGGATCTAGATTTTTTGAGGTGAAGCATATTCATCAAATCTGGGTTTGACATGGCCTTATATGTCAGGCACAGATCACCTCTGAGCAAGTGGTATGAGACTGAATAGAGCTGGAGTTCTTTCAGTCGGGCAGCATAAGACATATTTTGAGACCCTTTATCCTTTTGGTGAGGAACTTTTGGGGCCTTTCCAGCTGCTGCAGGTGTCGGGTCAGATACATTCTGAATGGGGCATTGTACTCAATCATAGGTCTAATGAGTGATGAGTACAGGGGGCGATGACCTCCCTTGATCTAGATGTGAATCCCTTCATGATCAGGTGGGCAATGTAGAAGGTTTTCCTAACTACTTTAGCAACATGAGTGTCAAACAAAAGGCTACTGTCAACCTGGGTCCCCAGATCCCTGATGACTTCTTCTGTGCTCAGTGGATTGCCACCTATATGGTAGCTAGGGGTAACCTTGTTTTTCCCGAAGGGTATGACTATGCATTTCTTGGCGTTTAACTTTAGGCCATGGCTCTGGCACCAGTTATCCGTTTCTGTGAGGCCCTTCTGAAGGATATCTGTGTCAGATGTGTTTTCGACTATGGCGCCCAGTTTGCAGTCATCTGCAAACTTTGTCAGCCATAACCCTCCTGTGTTTGCTTGTACTTCAGAAAAGTAGATGCCGAACAAGAGTGGACCCAGGACTGAGCCCTGTGGGACACCACTTGCGACAGGCTTTCAGTCTGACATGGCTCCAGCAACTCTGACCCTGTGGGTTCTGTCACTTAGCCAGTTTGCAACCCATCTTGTGATATATGGGTTTAGTATTTGTATTTCAATATGAATCAATTTATTTTGATGTGTTTCTATTTGATTCATTTTTTATATCTGTTTTAAAATAACACTATACTCAAGTAATGATGATTTTTTCAGTTCAAGTTTGTCAGCAAAGATAGAATCTATTTATGCTGTTTTTATGGCCTTTCTTGGTACTAATTAACATAATGAATTTAGGTTTTCTATTGGCTTCATGGGGTCATGTGTTTTTATGAAAAAGTACTACTTAAATGTGGTTTAGTCAAGTGTCTGATGTTTATTCTGATGAAGTCAGTTGATACAGTCTGACGAAAGTGCTCAATAAACGTTTGTACCTTATACTTGTAGTGGCTAAGTGTGGACTCCTTTCCTTGGCTTCAAGTTCTTTGTGGTATTGGTTTTGATCTTTGGTTTTTGTTTTTTGTATCCAAATCATTTCTACTTGTATTTGCCCTCTCAATTGTCTAGTAAAGGAATAATTTCCATGAATGTGTGCAAGCAGTTCTACAAGCCTGGGTCAGGAACCTATCCCTCCAGCATGTTTTAATGCAGGCATTAAATGAAGACTTGTTTTACTGGCTTAATGTGCAAAAAGTTTTAAGAGCCAACTAAAATGTTTCCATGTGTATTATCTGTCTGACTGCCCTAAACCTGGGTTTAATGTTGTTGTGTTGGGAGAGGCATAGCTATGTTATTTTATGTAACAATTATTCCATTCAAAGTGATACTGCATTTAGTTATTTAGCATTATTTATTATAGGTTTGCTTTGCTGCAAGTATTGTTTTACATGCATGCTTTCCTGCTAAACTCGATGTTATTAATAAACTATCCTGTCAGTTTAATCAATATGATTATTACATATTCTCTGTTGACATTCCTGTGACATCTGTGCACTGGCCTAGTAATCAAGGAGGCTCAATTCTCACCTCTAGCACCAGTGAGGGACGTCCACATTGTGAGGATAACAAGTACACACACAGTAAACTATAATTTCCCTTAAGCACAGACAGAGATCACAGTCAGTCTGAGGATGGTTTCTCCCTTTCTCTCCAGATCCCCAATAAGACTCCCCACTGGCACATCTATAGGGTTCAGATCTCAGCCGACTGGTCAACCCAAAACCTCCAGCACCCTCTCTGTCCAACCAGTGCTTTGTGTCCCTGCCCAAGTAGCTGACACACATACACTTTGATATTTGATTTATATACAAACACACAGACATTCCTGGGGAAGGCTGGCACAGGTTCTCCAGCTATGCTCCCTTCTGCCCAGACTATACGGTAGTACCGACTGCCACCAACCGCTACTATCAGCTACTATAAAGGCCCTTACCAAAGGGTGTCCAATTTTACTATGCAATGTTATTATTATCTAACTGGTAAGTGTGACTGAGACTTGAAGGCTATTTAGGAGTGGCTTATACAGTATCACCAAATATATGCAAGTACTTTAAGAGCTTAAATTATCTCCACACAAAACAGCCACAGTTAAAAGGTTTAAATATATTTAATAATAAATAATAAAAACGCAAGACAATACTTGTTAACACAATGACATTAGAAAGTTCAGAAATCACAGGAAATACTTTAAAACAACATTGTAGGATAGTCTGACATAAATATTGAAAACAGCTAGACTAATCTTGCTATTTCTATCTATCTCTAAGAGAAATACTAAGATCTAAGATCCTACTTACAGAGCAAAGCAAAGTGCTGGTGATCTGATGTGTTCAGGTTCAGAACAAAATACAAAATGCTATCCTTTCTTTCTGAGATAGCCCTTAAATTGATAATACACATTATTGTTGAGTCATTTCAGATTACATCATTCTTGTCACTTATCTGATTTTATTCCCAGGCTAACATAACTCAAAATGTAATATTTCTTTTTGATCTGCACCTACCAGGAAGCCACAGCAATAAAATACATTTTATATGTGAAACCTAGTAATTATCTCTGTCTTAGGACAATAGAAAGAATTTCATAGCCCAGTCATCCTGTCTCCTAGCTTGAGATCATACACAGTTGTAAATTCTTTACTTATCAGCTTTCTTCCAGCAGGATGCACAGTGGTTGCATTTTTGAAGCTTAGCACATAACACAGTTTTCTTACATTTGTGAAACCAGCCTGTGGATCATATTAATATTTACAATGACGTATAATTATTTATAAAATTCTATATGGCTGGGCTGGCAGCCCCTCAGTTTTTCACAATTCCCTTCATACACTTACTTGACATTCACTTCACAGTTCTGTGTTCATACTAGTTTTACTTAAACACAGATTGTTGAGCCAATGGCATCTTATGTTAGTCCCTTGAAATCTTTATGCCTTTGTGTACTCTTGAGAGGTATGAGGCTGCTAGTATCAGTGACTTCCATCCTGTCATGACTATGCACCTTGTCCAGTTTAATTACCCAAATGTGCCACTGGTACCTCAGTGCCTCATATTTCCAGTACCAGTTACAATGGCATCACCACAGCCGTGTCAATGATAAGAACATGAATGTTAGGTGAGCGACTGCAACCTTCCTTACACTGTCTGGGACTGGTTTGAATGTGATTCTCTATATAACATGTTTGAAGCCTTTTCCATTGCCATGGATGGTTATGGGCCAGTGAACACTATACTGTGGCAGCTCTACATGCTATTACCATAGATAACCTGGGGTCCATCTCACCTCCATTTCGCTGAAAGACCATGAAAAGGCAAGGGGAAGGAACTGACTAGATTATATCAGGATGAGGCATGCTATTAATTTTATAGCTTGCACATGTTTCACAATTTGTTTATTTTAATAATGGCATCATTTTACTCATTTATTTTTATGAGTTCCACTATAATTAGCTCATCTTGGAACCCAGGGGGATATATTTGGGTGGATTTCTGTTGTTCTGATATCTTGCAAAGTAGTCAGATTCTGGGGCTAAACAGGTTGGTACTAATACCTACTTCTGTTTGCCTCTAGCCTAGCTGATCTACTTGTGAAGTACAGAGATTGAGACAAAGTGGGATTTATTATTTCTACTTTTACCTCATTTGTAAAACATTTGTTAACAGGCAACATTCTACTTACTGTTTAAGGTACTAGACCTTTATTTATTTTATCCCTGCATCTTTTATAAAGTTAAAAAATAAATATAAAGCTTGCTAATTGCACGCCATGTATTTTTGCACTGGCATGAGAAAATTCCAAAGATCTGAAAACAATATTCAGCTCAATCCAGTATGCTACATTCCCAGCCTCACAAACCAGAATGAAGGATTGCTGTCAAGGGTGTCTGTTCGTGCACACGAATTGCAATGAAAGTTGGTCAGTTGAAAGAATTATTAACAAATACTGGCCAATTGTAACTATAAACGAGGAATTTAAGAAAACACTTGGCAACAAACCCCAGTTAGTTAGAAGGAGAAACAAAAATTTAAAAGAGTTATTAGAAGCAAATTATGAAATGAAAAAAGAAGGAAGAAACAACAAGAATGGCACATTTAGATGTAACACTTGTAGACAGTGTCCAAATATGATCGATAAGAAAGGCTTCTACTTGAATTCAAGAAAAATTTATTTAAGATCTCCAGGGTACTTTAACTGTAAGGCTAAGGGAGTAGTCTACTTAGGGTTATGTCAACATTGCCAATGTTTCTATGTAGGAAAAACGGAGAGGACGTTAGCCAAAAGGGTGTACGAGCACCTTTATGAAATTAGTAAGGGGAAGGAGACCAATGCATTTTTCAAGCACTCACTAACATGTGAAAACATGGAACTAAGATTTATGGTGCTTGAACAAGTACATGTTGGCCCCAGAGGGGGAGACTGGGAAACATCCTTGGAATACAAGGAACTGCTTTGGCAGGTGAAACTAGAAGCAGCAAAATCCCTGGGCTTAATGGGGCTATTAGTATCACCAGCTTATTAAAAATGAGAAGGGCAAAGTTATAAAGTGGGGTAGGAGAATGATTAACCTTCAACAAACAAATTAGTTGGTTAGGCACCAAGAGTAGGCAACCTGGAACTGAATGATGTGGGTTGGCATTAGGATTACTATAGGCAGCAATACAATATGTACGCTGAGAGATGTTAAAAACTTTTCCAAAGATTTAGAATGTTAATGATGGTTAAATGAGACCACAAGAACAACAGTTAGAGGTCAGTCTTTGCTGGCTAAGGCTAGGTTAAACTATATTAAATGTTTAAAAAAGGATATGTTACACATGTTTCAAAATGTTATGAAGCATAATAGAAGCTATTTGGTTTTTAGCAATAGATGGTTTTAGTTATAAGTGGTTTAGTACAAGAATATTTTAGTTAGAATTTTAAACAGATGTCAATATTGTAAATAGGTACATGTTTTCTAACAATGTTAATAAAATGTGAACAATGTTGGGTAGATAGGAACAAAGTGAATAGGGAATTGTATAGGTTATGATGGGAGCAAAGTGTAGCATGGTATTTGTATACTTGACACAAAATGCTTTATCTCTTTAAATTGCAAATGTGACAACAACAATTTAATTGATTGTTAATTAAAGTATTTGGGTTGGACAAGGGTATTATAAATAGACTCACCACCCAATGTAAAAATGTCTTGAGAAAGCCTGAGAGGGCCCGGGTGAAAGCGCTTGACTGACTTTACTTTTTGGAAGTGTTTGCATTTTTAGCTGAACTGGTGAAGCTGTTACAATTAAAAAACTTTTTACTCAACGCTTGGTTCGTGATCCTTGCATCCTGGTCGTTTTAGATTACCAGTGGGTGCTTTTACAGAAGTGTTTTTCGTGTTTTAATAGTTGTTGCTGCTACAGGATTCATGGCAGAACGAACGACGAGTGCTGAGTTTTGCAATACACCGGTAATTTTGGCAGACGAGGAGGAAGGAGCCGATGACGTGCGGTTACGCGACGAGAGTTCAAGCAGGTTATGTGCCTGCTTTCCCAGCTATCGGGACTGTTGACAAACGCCAACCCACAAAGTGGCAAGGAGATACCAGCTAACCAAGAACAGTTGTTGGCAAGTGACAACATTGGGTCAGGTAGACCTACAACCCATTTTCCTGACAGTAACGAGATGGCAGGAACTACCAACGCGGACGCCGAAAACACGCAACAAGTGAGGAGCAAGAGAGGGGTTATTCAACACAACACAACTGCGACAGAAAGAGACTTTAATTTTAATAAATGGACAACCAAATGCTTCTCTTTTGGGCAAGGTACGATACAATCTTGTGACAATGTTAACAATAATTTAGAAGCAAAATTGAAGGACTTTAACAATAGGTTGTATTCTTACAAAGCAACCAAACTTGAGATAGATTATTTGTCTGAATGTGTAAGAGTGAAAAGAGTCCCTAAGGGACTGCGTATTAAATTCCCCAATAATGCTCAACCAGGCACTGAATTATTCAAAGAGCTTACAGCCCTATTTAACAGAACGGGCTTGAAATGTTAAATTTGATGATTAAAGACTATGAAGCGAAAGCTTCAGCATTATTAGGGGAAGTAAATGATTTAAACAACACCATTGTCAAAGATACTATGTTTAATGGCATAAAAAGGATTACGAAAGTACATTTAAAGAGATTGATAGTCATTGTGTACGAATTGTTAACAGAAAAATAAAAAATTAGAACGAGATTTACAGGAGTACAGCACAGGACAGGCATACAAAATATATGGAAAAGTAAATGGGTGCGTAATCAGAATACAAACAACAATTATGTTGAAAAGAACAAGACAATGTTTTTATGATGGCCTAGATGAACAGGGCCCAAGGAGAAGTGAACGGTTGGCACAGAAGTCCAACCAGCAGTTAAACCAAAACAGGATAGGGCAGCAGGATTTTCAGTTTGGCCAGGCGAGGCAGAGGAACAGACAAACAAGCAACCACACCAGGAGGTGGAACCCCCCAAGGATACAATAACTGAAGAACCGTACAACACTGTTATAGACAATGATAAACTGTACAATGAATGTTGTAAGGTTGTTAAGAAAGGAATTTTTCTATATTTAATTACACGGAGGTTGAGGTTAATGATCAGTTCTTTGAGGTTTTACTAAGGACTACACTTTGTCCCACAAAGTTCCATTAACATACCTAAGACCATTTTAGATTTAAAGCTTTTTACAAGGCAATTAAACATAACAGCAATGTTGAAAGAGAACTTAAGTGATAGAGACAAATTGCATAGGAGAAGTATATGGAACCCCCCATTGCATCCCGTTTTAAAAACATTTGAGGATATGGTTGAAGTGGAAATTAGAAACATATGTATTAAAGATATGTCAAAAAATAACAATTTTTCTGAAGTATCATATAAATTGATCAAAAATTAAACAGGGAAGGAATTAGAGTCATGAAAACAGACAAAGGGGGGGGAGTGGTCCTTATGTATCAGCATGACTACGAAGCCTCATTGCACACACATTTACATGACAATGAGCAATATAACCAGGTGTCAGTGAATGAGAGGAACATCGCATATGCCAAGATTAAGTACAAACTAGAAGACAATTTATACCAAGGAGCAATTAATGAAGAACTTTACAACTACCTCCTAGTGACCAAACCAGTTACTCCCATTGTCTTTGGTATCCCCAAAGTACATAAAGGGCTACAACCATTGGTATTTAGACCAATTGTAGCAGGGGCTAGGGGGATTACCGAACCACTTGGGAAATTCATAGATGCAATATTGAAAAAATTCACAACATCTTTAAAATGTTTATGCAAAGACTCCTGGGAATTTTTAAGGAGCATTAAGAAAGAATTGTATCAGGGAACTAATTATATGGTAACAGTGGATGTAGTGGAATTATTCCCAAGTATTCCACATGGAACTGGGTTAATATGGTTCAATGATATGCTGGCAGAGCATTCAAAATTAGGAGGCAAAATGATAGCATTATTGGTTGAACTAATGGAGGTTATCTTGAAAAACAATTTTGTTTTTTTCTGTGGAGAATTATTCCGACAGAAAAAAGGTGTGGCAATGGGGACCCCCTGCGCCTCTGCATATGCTAACATTGTCCTAAGTTATTGGGAATCTAAATTTGTATTCAATACACGGTGGGCAGAACATCTTACACATTATCAACGCTACCTAGATGATATATGTATATTATGGAAGGGTAGTATTGAAGAACTTGAACAATTTATTGAATACATTAATGATAGCACTGAATTTTTAAAATTTACGTGCAACATTAGTACTGACAGGTTGCAGTACTTGGATGTAGATCTATGCAAAAATGCAGAAAAGGGTTGCTTCACGTCACGTATACACAGAAAAAATAGTTATTCCAATATGTTTCTCCATTTTAACAGCAACCACCCCGTATTCCAAAGAAAAGGAGTTATTAAAGGACAGATCATCAGGGCGGCTAGAATGTGTAGTGAAGAGGTGTTATTTAATGAGGAGTGCCTATTTTAAAACATTGTTTGAGGAGAGGTACCCACACAACTAATAGAAGAAATAATAACAGAAGTAAAAGATCAGAGAAAGGACAAATATTTTCCTTTATTAGGGGAAGAACGTAGAGACAATAATAGTAAAGCTGGAGAAAAAGTGAAAAAACAAGGGTGTCTGTTCGTGCACACGAATTGCAATGAAAGTTGGTCAGTTGAAAGAATTATTAACAAATACTGGCCAATTGTAACTATAAACGAGGAATTTAAGAAAACACTTGGCAACAAACCCCAGTTAGTTAGAAGGAGAAACAAAAATTTAAAAGAGTTATTAGAAGCAAATTATGAAATGAAAAAAGAAGGAAGAAACAACAAGAATGGCACATTTAGATGTAACACTTGTAGACAGTGTCCAAATATGATCGATAAGAAAGGCTTCTACTTGAATTCAAGAAAAATTTATTTAAGATCTCAGGTTACTTTAACTGTAAGGCTAAGGGAGTAGTCTACTTAGGGTTATGTCAACATTGCCAATGTTTCTATGTAGGAAAAACGGAGAGGACGTTAGCCAAAAGGGTGTACGAGCACCTTTATGAAATTAGTAAGGGGAAGGAGACCAATGCATTTTTCAAGCACTCACTAACATGTGAAAACATGGAACTAAGATTTATGGTGCTTGAACAAGTACATGTTGGCCCCAGAGGGAGACTGGGAAACATCCTTGGAATACAAGGAACTGCTTTGGCAGGTGAAACTAGAAGCAGCAAAATCCCTGGGCTTAATGGGGCTATTAGTATCACCAGCTTATTAAAATGAGAAGGGCAAAGTTATAAAGTGGGGTAGGAGAATGATTAACCTTCAACAAACAAATTAGTTGGTTAGGCACCAAGAGTAGGCAACCTGGAACTGAATGATGTGGGTTGGCATTAGATTACTATAGGCAGCAATACAATATGTACGCTGAGAGATGTTAAAAAACTTTTCCAAAGATTTAGAATGTTAATGATGGTTAAATGAGACCACAAGAACAACAGTTAGAGGTCAGTCTTTGCTGGCTAAGGCTAGGTTAAACTATATTAAATGTTTTAAAAGGATATGTTACACATGTTTCAAAATGTTATGAAGCATAATAGAAGCTATTTGGTTTTAGCAATAGATGGTTTTAGTTATAAGTGGTTTAGTACAAGAATATTTTAGTTAGAATTTTAAACAGATGTCAATATTGTAAATAGGTACATGTTTTCTAACAATGTTAATAAAATGTGAACAATGTTGGGTAGATAGGAACAAAGTGAATAGGGAATTGTATAGGTTATGATGGGAGCAAAGTGTAGCATGGTATTTGTATACTTGACACAAAATGCTTTATCTCTTTAAATTGCAAATGTGACAACAACAATTTAATTGATTGTTAATTAAAGTATTTGGGTTGGACAAGGGTATTATAAATAGACTCACCACACAATGTAATAATGTCTTGAGAAAGCCTGGGAGGGCCCGGGTGAAAGCGCTTGACTGACTTTACTTTTTGGAAGTGTTTGCATTTTTAGCTGAACTGGTGAAGCTGTTACAATTAAAAAACTTTTTACTCAACGCTTGGTTCGTGATCCTTGCATCCTGGTTGTTTTAGATTACCAGTGGGTGCTTTTACAGAAGTGTTTTTCGTGTTTTAATAATCTTGCAAAGTAGTCAGATTCTGGGGCTAAACAGGTTGGTACTAATACCTACTTCTGTTTGCCTCTAGCCTAGCTGATCTACTTGTGAAGTACAGAGATTGAGACAAAGTGGGATTTATTATTTCTACTTTTACCTCATTTGTAAAACATTTGTTAACAGGCAACATTCTACTTACTGTTTAAGGTACTAGACCTTTATTTATTTTAGCCCTGCATCTTTTATAAAGTTAAAAAATAAATATAAAGCTTGCTAATTGCACGCCATGTATTTTTGCACTGGCATGAGAAAATTCCAAAGATCTGAAAACAATATTCAGCTCAATCCAGTATGCTACATTCCCAGCCTCACAAACCAGAATGAAGGATTGCTGTCTTAAATTCTAGTTAACTACTTGATAATTTCTTGTTTTATCAACTGCACAGCTTTTAACACTCCAGTGCAGTTGCAAAATACAACCCATCATTCAGCATTGATAAAGGCTTGTTTTTATCTGTGCTGCTTGAGGGCTTGAACTTTTCTTCATCTACAAATTATATTAAGATGTATATCAATCCTATCTGATTCAGTGCAGTACTTACTAAAACTTCCCCTAGTGGGTACATGTGTCTTAAAATGTGGTCTGTGTGTACATGAGAGAGCATATATATATGTGTGTGTGTGCGTGTTTGTGTGTGTGTGTGTGTGTGTGTGTGTGTGTGTGTGTGTGTGTGTGTGTGTGTGTGTGTGTGTGTGTGTGTGTGTTTGTGTGTGCATGTATGTGTGCGTGTGTGTGCATGTGAGAAAGATAGAGAGAGAAAGAATGAGCGAGAGACAAAGAGTTTAGATGCAGGAAATAGGAACCTTCTGTTGCATACATTTTGCAGTGTTTAAATATCTGTAGTAGGTAACCTTCATTTCAGGAAGCCTGGTGAACTGCTAAATATTGCAGTGTCTCATAACTTAAAATAGTTCACCTTCATTGTTGTGAAACTGGAGTCTGTTTACTGTTAGTGCCTCCTAAGCTGAAGCAGTTCACCTTCATTGCTATGGAACTGGTGACTGTTTAATTTAAACAACTGAAGCAGATGAATTATTTGTGTTGTGTTTAATGTCCTGTCTGCATGTTTATATTACCTGATTACTGAGATCTGTTAAAGATATAATGGTCCTGTTATGTGGTATACGTAGCAGTGACTAATAACACCACAGTCACAACTATGACAGGACCTCTGATTGTGAAGGGGCTGGAACCACATTTGCTGTCTTTTTTTAGTTAATTATGTAGTGCTTTTCTTTCTTTATGTTTTCTTGATTGAGTATTCCATATAACAAAAAACAGTGTCCTGGTTTAACAGCAAACAGTCTTTATCTTACAGACTAGTACAGTAGTTGAATTTTCGTATGTATACATTGTTTGTGAGAAAATTGTGTAGTTGGTTGTCAATATTAATACATAGCACCACCTTGACTCAGTACTTTACCTAGGCACCCACTTAATCTATGTCAGTGTAAAATAATTATTACTTTTAGTATTGTGGCATTTGTCTACAAACTGTGACACGTAGCTTTTACAGAGTTAGCTTATACATCTGTATGGTATGCAGCATAATGCTTCATCCATCCATACATACATACATACATACATACATACATACAAATATTTCAGGCACAGGCGTTAATGCCCTTCTAGCCTGCCAACATACCAAAACAGTTATTCTCATAATAAGTGTCTAGGCTTCCACAATGGAAGCTTGAAAACAACACGAATGTATATCTATTTCTTTGCTGAGCTGCAGTATTTCTTTACCAGTCCTAATCACACTACATAGACCGCAGCTGATATGACATAGTTGTTATTTTTGCAAAAGTTCTTCTCCATTCGTTTGGTGGGTAGTAGGTTGATACTTGTAAATGTATACAGGTACTATTAGTTTACCAGACGTTAAGGGCATGTTTTGACAATCATCCATATTCTGCATTAAGAATGTTTAACATTTTCTAAATAGTGAAATTTCTGGACTATGAATTTCTTAACTGCCTTTACTTAGTCAGTGACTGGCTTTAAATTCTGAAGGTTGTGATGTTATTGCTAAGCAATTTTCATTGGGGTTGTTATAAAAAAACATTTTCATTTGATTCACAGTATGAGAATTTACTGCAAGACATTTATACTGGCTAATGATATACTGTATAGCTTTTACCAATTAAAAATTCTGAACTGGTGAAGGAATCTGCTAATATGCCCTTACTTTGTAACTGGAATTTTATTACACGATTTCATGATTTTTATAATGATTGCAGTTTATATCATTTTGTTCTTAAATATCAAGGCAGACCAAAATGTAATGTTTATAGTACATTTTTGTTGCTTATGTTTAGTTAATATCATAATACTAAAAGTAGTCTGAACACTGCAGTTTTAACACTTTCCTTATTTCCATACAGAGTTATAAAGATGACTGCACAATTTTATCACTTGTGCATTCTCATGTTTATGGAAAAAGAACTGCTTCTTTATATTGTGTTGTGTATTTGCTGTGACATTTAATAGTTTGTTGTATAATGGTATGTCAACAATGTGTAACCAAAACTGAAGAATGACTAGACCATGGTCACATACTTTTGTTTTAGAAATCAATGACAAAAAAAATAATTTTTCAGTTGTGTAGTGATGCCGAGATTGTTACAGACTAGCTCACCTCTATACACTAAGTAGTGGAGTCTGTTGTGAACTTTTCCGTAATTGTCCTTATGATCCATGATTTACTTGTGCTTACAGCCCAGGTGTTATCACCTCTGTCAATTCAACTGGTCTGCTTCATGTATCCTGTGCTCCTTAACTGAAGCAGTGTTTTTGTCTGCCATTGTCTAACCACACTTTACACAGCCATTATTACACAATCCTTTGCCTGTACTCTTCCTCTTTTAAATAAAACTTCATTTGCAACCTGTTTCTGTCCAAAAGGTACTTGTATCTGCCTGCTACATTTGCTTTTTGTCTGCTGTGTTTCACTGTTTGCAGATATTTTGAATATGCAGTCTCTCTTTGTAAATGTTTTGCCTGAAATGGTGCATGCTCTGAGGCATTGCCATATTTTGTCTTTTTCTACTCTGTAGTCACTAGGGACAACTACCCAGTAGTAAAGACAGTACATATAGAAAAATGACATCTGAGGGGACTCATGAATGGTCTTCATTTTCCTTTACACATCTTTTTTTATTGCTCTTTCATATACAAATAATCATCTAAACAATTATGCAATATAACAAATGTCATATAACCTCTAAAGAAAATAATGAATAGTTAAACTCATCAATATGGTTAAACATTAAGATGATAGACAGATAATACAGGGGGACAAGTAAATGTACACAAAGTAGCACTGACCAAAATTAAATCAGTAATTATTTCCACTCTTTCTGTCTGTCTGTCTCTCTCTCTCAGTTAAATAAATAAACTTTATTTAATATTCTAACTAATTGCAGAGGAAATGTACAATCTTTCTAATGTATAAAACTGTGGTGCAGCTAAATAGATCTACTTTTGCATATTGTCTTATACTTATTAATTTGCATCTAATGACAATCTTCTTCTTCTTCTTTATGGCTTATCCTGGTTAGGAGTCGCCACAGTGGATCACCTGTCCACTCGTGATTGGCAGTGGAGTTTTAACAATACGGCACCTAAAATATCTTAGCATAATTTAATTAATTTAACCAAATGTTCAACATAGCTTATGAGGCATTTGAATTTCATAGAATATTTTAACTGAAAAAAAAAATCATTACAAAATGATTTGTGATTAAGATATTTTAGAGCAATAAACATCATCGTGTGATACTTCATAATCCAATATATTTCCCTTTGAATTCTACATGGATATTCATTTACAGGTTGTAGTGATTTTAAAGTTTTTTTATACTATAGCTAAAGCTTTTTTCTAAACATTATTATAGAATGTATAGAAATCTATGTTTCATCTGTTAAAAGATGCATACCTGTCTGTATGTAGTACATTCAAAGTTTACTTGCCATATATTATCATACTTTTTTCATTCTAAATAATACATTTGTCCATTCAAATCCAAGGATCTACACTAAGGTAGCACTTGTGAACATGGAAATGCTATCACAGTAAACTAAAACACAAGGTGAGAAGGGGATAGTAATAAAAATGTCCTAGAACATGCCTCAATAACACATTTCCATATGATATTTCATCTAATTACCATTCCTTTACATCTTATACATGTGCCTTATTCGGTAATGTATCATACTACATATGTGGTCTATAATGCAACTCAAAAATGTTAAGGAATGTTTGAGCTGCTACATAAATATTCATATCTGGCAGTATTAACCCAAGCTCTCCTTTTAACCAGTTATAATTTGCCATGAAATACAGATGACACCTCTACTAAGAATGTTAGTAAATATTTTCCAAAATGATTAATCTGTGTTTCTAAAGGAGGAATTCTGAAGAGAAATAAGATTAAGTATGAGAAACATTTTAATTATCTTCACGTTAACCTAACATGGAACTGATTTGGCTCCTAGAGCATTATTTGATTTATTCTGAGATTTGGATAGTCATGATATGTTATATCCAATGATTTCTAAAAATTAAATGTATATCATACACCCTAAAGTTTCATATTATATTACTTTTGGTATTAATTCTTCTACATTTGAGTTTTATTTATTTAACCTCATTATATATCATTATTCTTTCAGATTTATTATAATTAACCTTAAGCCCTTTTATGCCTTCTACCTTTTCACTCATACTCTTCATTTGCTTACTTCTTTTGTTAAAAGTTGTTATTATCGCCATGGCATCTGCATATGCTATAATATATCCAGAAAAGTATCTCCAGTTACTATTTTTAGCTCTTGGTTCAAATAGTATAACAGTGGATTTATAACTATAACATATATAAAAAAATGATAATAAGCAACCTTGATGGATACTTCTGGTCAGTTCAGACACAGGAGTGTAGTTTTCATTAATACTAATTACTGCATATACTGCTATATATGGATTTAAGTGTATCATTTGTTTGAGTAGGAAAGTTATATTATAGTATTTGCCATACAGAATTTCTATTTAACTAATGAAATGCCTTTGTTGTATCTGGTTTTAAAATATAGAGTTCTTGAGCTACTAATGACTTGATTTTTCTTTCAAAGTTATCATCATAGTTGTATTAAATTAGCATCTTCCATTTTTTCTCACTGCACAAAATTCACACTGCCCTTTTACAATAATACACTTAGTATCATTAAAACATTAATATTTGTCACCCTTGTATTAATTCAGTAATTTATATTTAATAATGATATAGGCCTACAGCAAACCTTTCAACTTCTTAAAGTAAGAAATCTGAATAAAGCCAATAAAATGGGAGGACAAACACCCAAAAACAGGGACACTTCTAAATATCGCTCTTACAAACGTAAAATGTTGATAGAATAATAAGTTTTGCTTTAGCATTAATTTTCTGAAGGATATGAAGTCAGAAAATGAAATGTCTGTCATAATTTTCTGACTTCACTCCTCAATGATTTGCCAGTGATTTGCCTGAAAACTACAATTTGTATGAGAAACAGACAAAAATATTGGTCAAAAATCTGGACATTCTGCAAAAATCTGTACACTTGAGAGCTGTGGCCTACAGTGAGCAAAACTGTCTCCACGTTTATATTCCTTTTTTTATAAGTGCAGTTTTAGTATGTTTCATTGCATGGAAAATTGACTATCTTAGAAGAGTGACCTAATTAGGAATCTGCAACAAAGGGGGAGCCAATTCATCTTTGTATATCTGTCACCTGATAAATTTCATGTAAGCAAAATGGAACATGTTTTATATCAGCAGTTGGTTATGTTGTATTCTTTTCCATATGTTAATAGTTCCTTCATCAGTTACATACTTGACACTGTAAAGATTAACAAAATACTTCAAACACAATGATACAATATTGTCATGATCTGCAGTTAACCTGTTACCTAATTTATCATTGATAAGGAAATGTGATTTCACTTTTCAAAGCAATTTTGTTTTGTTTTATTTATTTATTTTTAGTTGCCCTGTTTCCATTCTTCTCCGTTTCTGTAACTGAATATATCTGTCATAGTTAATACTCAACAGTTTTCTTCAACAGTTTTGGCCTTTGCACTACATCCTCTTTTACAAGTTATTTCCTTACTAATGCCTTTCTATATATCTGTGATGTTTGAATCTTGTCATACGTACACACCATAAAACATCTCATAAAATAGTTATCAAAATATTGGCAACATTATTAAATTCCCAGTATCCTATTATGACATTCCTAAGTTCTGCAATACATATGTCATTAAGCATCCAAAATGGAACATTTGCCAATATGATGTCCTTTGTTCTTTATTGCCAGTCTTTTTGTGGTGACTAACAAATGAATATGGTTATGTATGTATGTATGTATGTATCTATTTATTTAAGTGTGTTTACCAGGGTAGTACACTGATCTCAATAGACAATGTACAGGTACAACCTGGGTGAAGAAATTCAATAAATAAATAAAATAAAATAAAACAGAACTGATTCCTTAACACTGGATAAACACAGAAGATACAAAGTCCAGCAGGCAATTGAAACAATAAGCAAATATTACTAACAGAAGTGAAAAACAAATGTGGATTAATTTTAGTCACAAAGCAGCAAGTGAGAAGACAGGTTGGAAGTTGAAGTGATGTAGGTGAGGGAGGTGTTAGGATCTTCATTCAGTGGAAAAGCACCTCCAGTCAATTTTTGATGCAGGAGTCTTTTGAGATGTGCTCTGAAAGTGAGGAAAGAGGATATTTCTTTTAGGTGATGGGGAAAAGCTTACCAGGTGCAAGAATGAAGAAGGAGTGGTTGGTACACTGCACTTTTGGTTTGGGAGTCTGGAGTGAGGAAACCAACTTGGAGAAGTTGCAGAGGTTGTGAAGGGTGCTTTTTATGAAGTTTGGTAGCAAGAGACAAGGAGGCACCTCAATGAAGTAGTCTGAAAAAAGAATAAACCATAGGAACTCATCTCTGCAGGTGACTGAGAGCCATCTGCTTTGGAAAGAGTGGAGTGGTTGTGTTCCTGGAGGAGTCGAGAGTTAAAAATGAATTGGAAGGTGTTTTAAAAAAACATCCAACATAATTGCTATTAAATATTGGCAGCATTATTAAATTGCCAGTATTCCTTATGATATTCCTACATACTGCAATATGTGCATCATCATTTAGGATTCACAGTGGGAAAGTCTGCCTATATAATGTCGTTTCTATTTTACATTGCTAATCTTTTTATGGAGACTAACAAATGTATGTATTTATGTGTGTATTTAAGTTTGTTTAGTGGGATAGTACTCTGATCACAGTCACAGTCTGGTTGAATAAATCCACAAAAAAAATAAATAAATAAGTAATAAAACTGAACTAATTCACAAAATGTAGTAATCACAGAGCTTACAAAATCTAGCAGACAATTGAAACAATGAGCAAATGTTACAGAAGCTAAAAAACAAACTTGGATTACTTTTAGTAGTTAATATAGGTGGTAAGCAACAGGTGAGAAGAGAGGGTGGAAGGTGAAGTGATGTATGTAAGGGAGGTGTTAGGAGATGTGTCCAGCAGAAAAGCATTTGTAGTTGGACTTTTGATATAGGAGCCTTTTAAGATGTACTCTGAAAGTGGGGAAAGAGGAGTTTTCTTACACTTGATGGGGAAGGCTTGCCAAAGCTTGAGTGTGAGAATGGAGAAGGAGTGGTTGGTACACCTCAGTTTGGTTTGGGAGGGTTCTGCAGTGGTGGAGTCAACTGGGAGAAGTTGCACAGGTTGTAGTGAGCATTTTTTTTCTAAGGAGTTTGGCAGCAAGAGGCAAGAATGCACCTGGTAGAAGTAGTTTAAAAATGAGACCCTAGGAATAGCTCAGATCTGTAGGTCACTTTGAGTCATTTGGCTTTGGAGAGGGTGGTGCAGTGGTGTTCCTGAGGGGAGAGTTGAAAATGGAATGGCAAATTTTGTTTTCAATGGACTGTAGCATAGATACACATTTCTGGTGGCTGTGGCTATGACAGAGAGCCTGTATTCGAGTTGAGCTAGCAGGACTCCTTTGCCTAGTGCAGCTCTAGCCTGGTCTGGAGAAAAAGGAAGATGTCTTCCAAGACCAGAATTAACCAGAGATGATCTTGTTCATGCTCTTTTCAATGCGGTATGGAAGTTAAGTGACAGGTGCAGTCTTAAGTCCAAGTATTTAAAAGTTGTGGTTGTTTTATTCAGGTGTCATTGGGATCTGCAGTGGTCAGAATTTTGAGAGATTTTTTTAACCTTTAGTGAGGTTTAAAACATCATACTTTTGTTTGTAAGGGCTTAGGAGTACCTTATGGTTGTTTAGCCATGAATGAAGGGAGTGGAGATTAGATTGAAATTGTGTTTGAATAGTTAAATGTGAAGGAGTGGCTCAAAGGATACCATGTCATCAGCAAAAGAGTGATTTCAGTAGTTTGTTAAAAAGTTTGAAAACAATAGTGGGGTTAATATAGAATCCTGGTGTAGTCCTTTGGTAAGGGGTGTTGGAGGTGATAAGGACTAGCTGATTTTGACTATGAAAAACATATTTGTTAAGAAATCTTGGAACCAGGTGTCAGTGGAAAAATAACTCACAATTCTTGAAAGAAGTGAAAGAAGAGGAGGTGGTGGTGAAAAAGATCAAAAACATCAGCAAAGTAAATGAAGAGTGACCCTGAAAAGTTTTCTTTATCCATGCTGAGAAGCACCTAATCTGTAAGGGTCTGTAGAAGTGCCATTGTTCTTAGAGTCTTTGGTTCACTGGTGGTTACTAGGCTGTTGACCTGAAGGTCTTTATAAGCCTAGCCATATGTACCCAATATAATACTACAGAAACCCAATATAAAGGATCTGGCCTAAACTCAAGATCTTAGTTAGCAATGACTGCCCATATCTAGGAGGGTCATGGGTGAAATCCCCAGCAGGAATTTATAGTTTCCCATCCAGTCATCCAGACTAAGCTTAAACAAGGTCATAGAGGAGCTTTGTTTGATGTGAATTTGTAGCCTATTCCAGAGGAGTGGCAACCTCTGAGAGACATATCTGTCTCTCCAGCAGGTTCTATTTATGTCATAGGCCATGTTAAAGTCCCTGAAGTGGGTGACCTTTGTTCCATTTAACTTGTGGATGTGCAGCATTTCCATTTGATTTGCATCACTGATTGCTCTGTAGGCAGGCATAAGTCTCCTCAAAGTAGTCTGTACATTACTGAGTACAGTGACAGTGACTTCTATGACATGCTGGAAGCCCAGAATTTCTTGGTTAGAAATCTCCGAGGTTTCTCAAGTTGCTGCAGGTGGCTGGTAAGGTACATACCAAAGGGAGTATTGGATTCAATTATTTGCTTGATGAGAGTCAAGTACAGGGGTGTTATGACCTATTTCACTCTTGAGGCAATGTCTTTGCTAATGAGATGTACAACGTAGAATGCTTTTCTTACTACAGTAGACACATGGTGGTTAAAGTTTAGGCTACAGTCAGCTTGCATTCCCCAGTCTCTCACTACTGAGTTGTTGCTTAGGGTATTATTATTTATATGATAGTCTGCAGGGATATTGTTTTTACTGAAGGGGATGATAATGTATTTTTTAACATTAAATTTGAGTTCATGGCTTTGGCATCAATCATTGGTTTGTGTAAGTCCCTCCTGTAGTATATTGACATTTTTTGGAGAATCAATGATTGCACCTAATTTGCAGTCATCAGCAAACGTAGTCAGCCAAAGTCCCTCGGTTTTGGCCTGAACTTCTGAGAAGTATATTCCAAACAATAAAGGGCCCAGCAGTGACCCCTGTGGAACCCCACTGGTGACAGGTCTGCTGATTGAGGTAAAGTCCCCAACTTTGACTGAGTGTGATCTGTTGGTGTGCCAGTTAGCAACCCACCTGATGACATAAGGGTTGATATTCAACTGGGAAAGTTTATCAATGATGTCCAAATGTGGGATTGTGTCGAAGGCCTTGGCTAAGTCAAGGTAGGCTGTATGCACAGATTTGCCTTCATCTATGGCTCTGGTGACATTTTTGAAGATGTCCACCAGATTTGGAGATCACCTATATCCTTATTTATAAGGTCCATGATGATACATTCCATGGCCTTGCAGCTCCCAGGATCTGTTGTACCTCATTTATGAAGGAGGAGACAGTTGCTTTTTTCCATTCAGCAGGGACAAAACCAGTACTCAGGCTGTGGTTGAAGAGAGTACCTAATGGAGTTGCTAACTCATGTTTTAAACCATTTAAAACGCAACCTGGGATGCCATCCAGTCCCATAGTGGCTGTGTTTGTGGCCTTGGAAAGAGCATTAATGACTTGCTCTTCAGATATGCACGATGGGGGAGATGTAGAAGGAATGTTTTGTGGAATGTTTGGAGGGGACAGGGGGTTAAATCTTTTACCAAACCTGTTGGCTAATAGATTAGCTATTTTTCCAGGATAAGTGCGTGTGATACCACCCACAGCTAATTCAGCACATGTCTGGGTCCTACCTTTTATGTAACGATATATCTGAAAAATGCCTTATGGTTATCCTTACCTATAGTTGTTAATTTTTTTTTTAAGTTGCCCTTAGAGGATTTTACAAGTTGTCTTATTTGTTTGTTCAAGCAGAGGAGGGTGTTCTTCCAGTGCTGGGTCCTCTCTTTTTTATTCTTAGACAGCAACTTCTTCCTCTTGTTGTATAACATATTAATGCTAGATGTCCACCAAGGAGGCTTGTTTTTTCTTCAGGATCTTGCTTTGATCCTATCAGGTACAGCTGTGTCAATACATTTGTGTAAGTGTTTGTACAGGGCATTTCTGTATATCTTAGTATAGTTTTCAATGCCATCTATGGGAACAGGAGCCTGGAAATTATTTATGCTTCAGACATACCAGAATGCATGCTGTTTGAGATTGTGGAAATGGTACTGTTGGATATAAGTGAGAAGTTTTCAAATATTTTCCCAAGTGTAGGGAGGATGGTGACATGGAAGAAGTGGGAGGCTTTCACTGTTAGAGACTGTTTGAAAAGTTTGATTACAGCAGTATTCCATATGACTGACATTGTGTTTTGAGTAAAGCAGAGCTTATAAATGAGGAAAAGTGATGTGGAAAGGAAGTCTTTGCGGTCTGAGATGAACCAGGAGAATAGGTCGCCTGCACGAGGGGGTGCATCCAGGGGTATGTTTTCTAGTAGGGTGTCAAAGTCTTAACATTTGTAACCTGGAAAGTCCGACTTGGAAAGAGCCAACTTTCAGTGGAGGCCCGGGGAGAAATGCTTCAGACGCATGTCTTCTTAAATAAGAAGAGGGAGATAAAAGGGGAAGATGTTCAATGGGGGACAGGTAGAGATGGTGTTGCTAGGAAGGTTTCTGAATTCCTTGAGAAAGTCAGAGTTTGACAGTTATCTGTGAGAAGTCTGGATGGTGATGAGAAAGAAGTAATATATGTGGATATCTGGCCTGCGAGAAGATTTACTTCCTGCCAGATTTGATTGAGTTTGCCTAATAGAGTTAGTTGTTTGTGTTTGAAATAGTTGGTGATGTGTCTGTGTATGGCTTATTTACTGATTACTGATTTACTGATTAGTTCCATTACACAGAAACACAGAAAAATAAAGGCAGTATGAATTTCTGGTGAGAGATTTATTTCCATGAAGACCACAAATTGTCTCTGTTTGACAAGAGCTTTCATTTCACTTGTTAGCCAGGGATCTTGTTGCATTTCAAATAGTGCTTTGTGATTAGGAAGAATTTCTCTTGAACTTGAATTAGGGTATATGTAAGAGCTCTGGCACCTGAATTGGGGTTCTGTAATTTAATAGTGAGAGACCTGTCAATAGCTGTTAATAGCTGTTAAGGTAGTTTTTCAATATTGGCAGTGGATCTGTTTCTTAAGGTAAGTAGTTTGGGGGTGCAGATTTGGACACAGGGGAATAATTTGGAAGGATATTGAGGAATGGTCATTGAGTGAAGATGTAAGACAGATAATTTGGAGAGAAAGAATGGTAGTTTTTAATGATTAGCAGATCCAGGAGAGAGTGGTTGATGGTTTGGAGATTTGTATGGGCAGTGTCATTGACTAACTGTAAAATGGTGATATGGGCTAAGAATTTAGCAATGTAATTTTTCATGGAACCTAAGTAGTTTAGGTTAAAATCATCTAGGATAATTATGCTTTATATTTGTGGAAAACTGAAGTGATAGTATGAAGAAAGGACTTAAATTTGTTAAGAGAGGCCAGAGGAGGAAGGTAAGCAATGGCAATTACAAGGTGACTGCTTCTTCAGGAGGGACATTTTAGAAAGATCCATTTGGGGTCAGTGCCTGAGAAGACATTTGCTTTAGCAAAGGTATTTGGGTTAAGGTGTTTTTTTATAAAGGATAAGAGTATTCCTTACTTACCTTTCCCCAGTTCTTGCATCTTGGAAGTATTTGTAAGAGGACAGTAGATGTCAAAAATTGGGGTTGGTATATTTGAGTCATATTTCAATGACAGCTGTAATTTCAGAGGAATGGATTGTAAGAAAGGTGTTTATTTGGTCAAGTTTATGAGATATGCTTTGGGTATTAATACACATGAGAGGGTGGAGGTATGGGAAAGAGTTGTGGGTATTGCGTGTCGAGGTGTTCTGAATTATCTTCAATGCTGACTGTGAGGAGGAAGAATATGAGCAAGATGGGGGGTTTATACACCTGTTTGGGAAGTTTGAGTTGGGATTGTTGTAATCAGAATAAGAAAATGTTTTATGTATACTTTATTTTTTATCAAATCAAATGCCAGACAATTTACAGTTTCTTTAACTCATCCTGTCTGCATTTATCTTTTTTCTGTCCTTTACTTGGTTCACTTCCATAATAGCTAAAATTGGTTTACTGAATATACATTAGCTTTCTATGATGAATTCTGCTATAAGCCCTACTATATATAAGAAACCTATAATTTAGGAACTTTTGAACTGCAAGTTCTAACTTCATTATACCCATTTTCACTTTAAGCTATTATACTCCTCATCTGACTGTATTCCAACAAAATATAGTGTGCAAATTGTTTTCAGTGTGTCTAAAATTTGAATTTGTATAAAATACTAATCACACTTACTTGTATCCTTGTATTACTGTGTTGCTTTTCTGCAAGTTGTTTTGATGTTGTCTTAAATCTGAATGTTGTATGTAGTACTGGTCACGCTTTACTGACACTTTTTTCTAGTTGGTTGTAGCACCTCTGACCTAACTTCAACCTCCGAATTCACACTTCATATTTCCCCATCTACACCTCTGAGATACTTGAAGCAGCAACTGTCCTTTCTGTTCTCTTCTGCCTCAATTTTCAACTTGCTTTGATTATCAAAATGTACTACCCTAACTGCTGGTCTTGTCAGATTCATTCCACGGGCCTTCGTTTTTGAATTCCAGTCTCCTATCAGATGCTGAAACTGCCCGTCAGAGTTAGCTTCTAGTGCCACATTGTCTATTTATTTATTTATTAGTCTGTGCCTTTCAACCTATTTGTTAATGTTTGTCCATCACAAGGAGCGTGCATCATTGAGTCCATGCACATAAAATTGCACTAATTCTAACAATGTTACTGTACGGGCCATTGCTGAACTGGACAAATTGGTTTTCTTAGCACCTTTCTCCAAGACTAGGAATGCCCAGTTGAACTCTTTTCTCATTTCCAACTTCTTGTTCAGTATCTGTCTCACTAAGAACATCATGCCTGGTGTACTGCACCCCGATCAGACTTTGAAGTGCTTATCTCCTGTCTTAGGTTCTGCTGTTCTGCATATGTATTTATCAGTCATGCTTTCCAGCACTTTCATTCAGTGTGGCAGGAGTTTGCTACCTCTGTAATGACCACAATTTTGCCCACAGTTTTGAATACCCTTATGTTCTTATATACTAGCTGTAAAATGCTTATTCCCCAGTCATCTGATAAGTACCCTTAGAAGCCATCTCTCCCTAGACACTCCCAACATCTTGATCACATTAGCCATGATGTTATCTAATTCTGCTCCTTTCTCTGACTTCGTTTTCCTTTTTTGGCCTTTATAATTCTTTTAGGATGGATTCTTCTTTCTTGTTCATCACAGACTGTACATGAGCACTACGACTTCAGCTTGATATTTTTACATTCAGACGCATCTCAAAGTTTTCCTTCTGTCTGCACAATGCTTGGCTCATAACTTACGAGCGAGCTGAGATTTACATTACCGTATGAAGTGTTATCGCACTTGTTTTTCACATTGATTTGTCACAGCTGCATTGTTTGAGTGTTTCTGTATTGAATATCTGCACTTTTTGACTTTTTTATAATATTTAGTTAGAACTGCTTCTCTCCGTACAGTGGGAGAGATCTTGCAGCATAATTCCCCATTGTAATCTATGTAGACATCAATCTCTCACAGTGTAAGTTTCCATTAAAATACCCTTACTGACTAGACAGATTTTTTAAATACTAGAGCATCAGGTTTGCACATAGCTGAGCATTGCTCTTCAAATTCCTTGTCTTATTGACCTATTTAATATTTAAATTTCCGTCACTGCTATCTAGTAGATCAGTGGACATAGATATGTACTTCACAACTTTCTCTCTGTGGCCAGCCTGGTTGAGATGGGTATTCAGAGGCATTGTAGCAACTGCCTCATGTACACTGACAACCCACTTATTCTTAACAAAACAGATAAAGTATGCGTGAGGTGTAAGTACATTTTAAAACTGGAGACAAATCTCTCTCATACAACCAAAACTAATCCTATAGAGGTTGTCCGTGACACTTGCACCACACCTACTGCACAAGGTAAAGACCCTACATATAAAACTACTTATGCTGAGACACTTACATGTAACCTTCCTAAAACATTAAGATCTCCTGCACAACACAATCAAAAAAAGGGTCCTCGCCCATCACATAAACACTCTGTTAGAACACCACCCACAGCTACACATAGTAACACTGTATCCAGTGCCTCTACTGCTAAGCCCTTAAGGTAAACCAGTGCACAGCCAATTCCCTGGTCATTACTGACTCTATAGAAAGCCTCATCTATGTCCACCTCACCAGACTGAGTAAAGAGAGAGTCACGATTTACTGCCTTTCTGAGGATAAGATCCGTCAAGTCACACAGGCACTCAGGTCATTGAACCACAGGTACCAGTATGACTCTGTTATAGTCCATGTGCGTGCTAATTACCTGAGATGTACCTCCCTTGATTATATGATGCGACACATGATTGAGCTCCCTGTTTATGTGTCTCAGGCAGGTATGAGACTAGCACACTGAGCAGCATACTACCTTCTCCAAGGGTGATGCCACATAACAACAGAAAAGGACTGATTATAACAATTGGCCTAGCTTCTAGTTTCACTCCAAGGGGGTACAATATTTGTAGGCCTGGGAGGATGTGTTTTCCCAGGGATGTTCTGCACTTATCCCCTCTAGGCTTTCAGATATTGCCAATGATCTTTTCCACCTCCATAGTACCCTTTAAGGTAATGACAAACTGATAAACCGCCTGATTTAACTGAACCTACAAAGGAATATCTGAAGGTAGTATTGGTCAATGCTTAAATTCTTAATGAGAAACTTCCTCTACCTGTACAGTGTAGACATCTGTGTAGTAATGGAGACATGGTTTGAAGCCACAGAGAGTACCCCAGTAATGCAAGGTTATAATGCCTTTCACACCTTTAGACCAGATAGTGAACAGGAACTAAAGGTGGAGGAGTCTCAAGTCTATTTTAAAAATAACCTCACATCTAGACTAGTTAAAGTGTATGACCCACTAGAACTCATACATGTGCAACTCACCATAAACAGGATGTCGTACCATATCCTTGCAACCTATAGGTCCCCCTTCATGTCCCAGGAAATGAGTACTACCTATCTCAATGTACTAGAGTCCCTTACTGTTCATCCTGATACAATATTCATGGAGGATCTCAACTACCTCTCTTTAGATTGGGAATCTTAACTACTTCTAATGCATAAGCCCAGCTATTCCTAAACTTTGTTAATACTAACATCATAGGACAGTTGGTCCATTCTCCTACCAGGGGTGCAAACATCCTTGACTTTGTACTCACAAAAATGTGGGGCTGATGTTCCTCACCCAGTGTAATGTCTTTGCTTGTCAGATCTGATCAGAAGGCAGTACTGGTTGAAATAAAAATTAAATCTGGATAGCCAGTGAAACCAAAAATCTTTAGGAACTATTCCAAGGCTAACCTCTCACTACTAAATGACACCTTGGTTAAATTCCAAGCACCCTAAAACAGGTAAATACCATAGCATATGCTGAGCTATTTACAAAACGTCTGTACAGCCATATTGATACTGTATAGAGCAAGCTGGGACCACATGTATTAAGAATAAGACAAACTCAGAAGACAAGCCAATCTGGTAGAATCGAATACTAATCAGTTATACAACAAAAGAAAAAATCTTGGATAAGTGTAGGAGAAATAAAGCCATACATACTAAAAGCCTCCTCCCGACCAATTTAAACAGCCAGCTATGAGGAATAATTAATACTTCAAAGGCTAAATTTGAAGAAAAAATAGATTCTCAGCAAAGGATACCCACAAAGCTTTCTACAGTTATGTCTGTAACCTCAAGGGAGATATGCAACAATGCTCAGAACTTATTGTAAATGGCATCACCCACAGTGAACCAGAGGCCATCGTCAACATTGACTGACAGGTTTAGCTCAACTTCCCCCCACTCCCCCCGATAGTCCAAACAAAATGCCACATACCACAATCCCCCCAACCATTACTAGGGAACAAGTCATCAATGTACTTTCCAAGGGCAAAAACACTAAATTGATGGACCTTGACAACATCTCGGGCTGATTAATAAATAGCATGAAACATGACCTCTCTGATCTACATGAATTCAGCTGGAGCCTACAGTCAGGTTTTGTGCCCAAGGAATGGAATATGGCTACAGTCATTCCCCTACACAAAGGAAGTCCAGCCACTGATCTGGGTAACTACAGGCCCATAAGTTTGACCAGCCTCATATGCAAGGCCATGGAAAGAATCATCATGGACATGATAAATGAGGACATAGGTAATCTGCAAAACACTGGATTCATCACAGTTTGGCTTTGTTAAAAGTAGTCCTTCCTATTAAATCTGATGGACTTTTTTGAGAGGGTTACCAAAGCATTAGATGAAGGCAAGATTGTGCACACAATTTACTTCAACCTGGCCAAGGTTTTTGATACAGTACCCCACTCATGCTTTATAGACAAGCTCACAAATGTAGGTATAAATCCTTTTATCACTCACTAGATAGCCAAATGGATCACTGATAGGACCCAGGATGTCCAAAGAGGTGAGACCACCTCCATCAAAAGGCCAATCTCTAATAGAGTCCCCCAGGGCTCGATACTGGGCCCCTTTCCTTTTTGGCATCTGTTTGTATGAAAAGGAAGCAACTGTGGAAGATTTATGACTGACTAAGTTTGCAGATGACTGGAGGTAATCAACTCCCCTGCAGATGCTAGCATTCTTCAAGAATTCCTGTCTCTGACTAATAAATGGTGCCAAAGCCATGGTCATAACCTCAATGCTAAGAAATGCATAATTGTACCCTTTGGAAAGTCAACCATCCCGGCTAATTACCATGTTGATAATGCACTCCTAAGACTTGACTCAGTGGTCAAGGATTTGATTAAGCACATAGAGTGTAGCCTTACCTTTGACCACCATGTGGCCACAGTGGTGAGGAAATCCATTTATGTTGCACAACTTATAAGTAAGGGTATGACACCTAGGTCCAAAGAGGTCATTATCCCACTGTACTCTGCCCTTTAGTATTCCTATTTAGCCAGGTCTGCCTTTTCTATTTTTCTGTATTTGTCCTTTCTTCTGATAACTTCCTGGGTTTTGCATTCCACCATCAGCTTTACTTATGTACCTTACTTCAGTACCTAGCTGGATCACGTATCTGTTCTGTTGTTTCTACACATGCTGTTTTGAGATGCTGCAATTCTTTTTTCTGCCCTCCTATTTCTTCTTCTTTCTTTAGGTGCAGGACCCCATGTCTTTTCTTGAACTCCTGAGCCTTCATTCCAGTTAACTTCCAGGTCTTCAGCCTGATCATTGTTGACTTTATGGCCTTCTTATTCCATTGCTTGCAGATGGTTGAGGAAACAATGGTTTATGTTAGAAGCTGGCCATTTCACTGAGGATGACTTTGCAATTTCTGATTTCACTCAATGTCCTACTCTTACTATGGGCAGGCCTACTGAAGTAGCAAGTAGACCACTCTTGTATTTGATCCTATGAATGTCTCTCTCTTGGCAAACCATATGTTGGTCACCATTAAGCCTTATGTGAGACAGACATCTACAATTTCCTCTGCTTCATTATTCTTGTTGCCCCCCACATTTGAACCTAGGCAGTCCTCATATCCTATTCTGGCTGTCCTCTCCCTCCCTCCCCTTTCCACTCTACAATAGTCTACATCATCTTACTATAATTTCTCTCCTTTGATCCACCTCTTAAAAAATGTGTTTAACACCCCTGACAATACACTGCATCTAAAGTTGTATTCTGTTTGACTTTGCAATATTCAAGACTGTTCAGCACACTATTTCTTGTGTAACTTTCTATGTGAGTAAAACGTTATTTGTATAGTACCACCATTTTTGTGCTCTGTACTTAAGCTTGTAACAGAATCTGTGTGTCTTAATATTCATATGTAAATAGTCATATGTAAATTTGTACTGTTTTTGGTATTATATTGTACTGTTTTACCTGGTGCTTTTCTCCCAGGGCCTCCTCTGAAAATGGGCTCCTGGCCCAGTCGGACTTTTTCCTGGTTAACAAATGTAATAAATAAATAAATAAAATAAAATATGAGCATTTAGGACTCCCGTTATCAAGATATACTTATTTTGATACCTTTATTTGGGGACATCCTGCAACTTCCATCTGATTGCCATGTTTTCCTCACCATCACAGGCCAACTGTTGGTAAAAGAGTGAGATTATGATAACTGCCTTATCTTTACACATAAGTCTGATTTCCAAGAATCTGTCAAGGATTCTGATGATGTTCTTTACTGTCTTCAGGAGACTGTCTTTCCATAGTTTTCATACCATTTCTAATCTGCCTTCCTACTAAGCAGTAGACTTGGGATCCCAAGCAAACAGACTTTGTTGTGCTGTCCTTTCACCTTGCTTTCTGGCTGCATAGAATATGCAGTTTCCTCTTTACCATCACAACTCCTACTTCCAGGCCTCATCCTGCCTGTGAACCTATATTCAATGTGGCAATCTTTAGCTCATTGTTGCTTGTTTGGTCTCAAATCCAGTTTTTGCTCAACAAAATTATCCCAGGTAATTCAGGCTGGGCAACTGGACACTGACCAGCTAATAGATTATAGCCCTATACAGCTACAAACAAATGCAATCTGAAGGTCATGCTGCTCAATGCTAGAAGTCTAATTCTCAAAATGCACTCGCTCAAAGCACTCCTTAAAATGGAGAACATCGACATTTGTGCTGTATCAGAGACTTGTTTCAAGGCAGCAGAAAGCCCTCCTACACTACCAGGCTATAACAAATTCCACACCTTTCGGCCCCAGTACTTGGACTGAAGCTCCAAAGGTGGTGGTGATTCCATATTCCATAAATGATGCGCACACCTCCAGACTGGTAGCCCAACATAACACATCAGAGATACTTCAGGTGCAGCTAACATTGGGTAAGACAGCGATTCAGGTCGTAGCCTGTTATAGGTCTCCAACCTTTTTCCAAGACTTACACTCCATGTTCCTAAGCACCATGGAGAATATTTGGGTCCACCCTAACACTCTCATACTGGGTGACTTCAACTGCCCCTCCATTAACTGGGCAAACTACTCATGTACCAATACACTTGCCCAAGGTTTCCTGAAATTCATTAATTTCAATGCCCTGGACCAGCTCGTTCTTACCATCACTAGAGGTAGCAACATCCTTGACATGGTCATTACTAACATGGGCGACCGTTGCTCTACACCAATAGTCAACTCCTCCCTGGTTAAATCTGACCACAAACTAATCACCTTGGAAATCCACATCCCTCCCACCCCCCATTCCCACAAAGGTAACCACCATGAAAAACTTCTCGAAATCTAACTTTGGGCTCCTAAAAACAGAGGTGGCTAACTTCACACCACCCATGCAAATGGACAATAGTTGCATGACTGCTGAATCATACATCAATGCACTGTATGAACATGTACACAAATGCATAGATCTCACCATACCCAATAGAACCAAGACACTCTCCTCCAAAAAAAGGAAGCCAGTCTGGTGGTCCCCTGCCATAAACAAACTCTACAACAGAAGGAGGAAACTGATGCCGAATAAGGTGAAGTCCCAAGATTGGAAAAACTCCCTTATCAGTCTCAACAAAAAGTTGAGATCCCTCATCAAATCTTCTAAAGCTAGCTATGAAAACAGAATTGCAGCAGATATAAAGACAACCGCAAGGCCTTCTATAGTTATGTAAAGAATCTCCACGGCAATACCTAGATTTCCTCTGAGCTACTGCAGAATGGTACCTCCTATACTGAGCCAACAGATATTGCCAATATACTGGCTGACAGATTCAGTGCCAACTTTATCCCTTTCACCCCCCGAAAGGACCAATCACAATACCAGTAGATTGCCAGGCACCCAGTATTACTGCTGCACAGGTTAAAACAGCACTGTCCAAGGCCAAGAATACAGCTTCTATGGGACCTGACAATATCCCTGGCTGTGTTCTACATGAACTACAGAGTGAACTGGCACCTCACCTGTGTGCCTTTTTCAATCACAGCCTCACCTCGGGCTTTGTTCTTACTGAATGGCACACTGCTATAGTCATCCCTCTCCACAGAGGAGGAGCAACTACAGACCCTGGGAACTATTGCCCCCATTAGCCTGATGAGTCTGATATGCAAAGCTAGGGGACGCCTCATCATGGACCTAATAAACAAAGATATAGGGAATCTCCAGACTCTGGATCCCACAAAGTTTGGTTTTGTGAAGGGTAGATCATGCCTGCTCAACTTGGTTGACTTCTTTTAGTCAGTCACCAGAGCTGTAGATGAAGACAAGGTGTATCATACAGCCTATCTTGATCTGGCCAAGGCCTTTGATACCATTCCCACTCAGGAATCATAGAAAAACTCACTAAGCTAGGCATCAACCCCTATATCACTAGGTGGGTTGCAAACTGGCTCACAGATAGAACCCACAGTGTGAAAGTAGCTGACTCCAACCAGTCATGAGTGGAGTCCCACAGGGATCGGTCCTGGGTCTTCTCCTATTTGGTATCTGGCTGACAAAGTTCACAGACTATTGCAAGTTGGGAGCCATTATTAACTCCCCAAGTGATGTTGATATCCAACAGAAAGGTCTCACTGAGACCAACAACTGTTTTTATTTAACATTTATTTAACATTTATTTGCCAGGATAGTCCAACTGGACAACAAATGTCCATTTACAGCGGAGTCCTGGGGAGAAAAACTTCATAAGTTTAAAGACAGAAGCAAAATTTACAAAAGAGACATTACAGTAGTAGCATACTGATTGTAGACTTTACAGCCATTAGTATACAATAAGAGGATATCCCCCTTTTGGTTGAAAATACAAGTGTACAAAATATACAATGAGAGTAGATAAGAACCTAGTAGAGCATTGCAAGATATTTCACAACTGAATAAGAGTATATAAATGTTTAAGTTTCCATATATACATTCAAGTAAATATACATATAATACCATATACACATACATACACATATATACATACACATACACACACACACACACACACACACACACACACACACACACACACATATATATATATATATATATATATATATATAGATAGATATATAAAAGATATGGATCACCTTCATTTGCTGACTGTTTATTTGTCTGACAGTTCATTTGCCTGACAGATCATTTGCCCGACAATTGGAAAAAGGCGTATAAAAGATATATGCCCAGCCCTACAGTAGTGCGATCCTGGAGTTAGAATATATAGTTGGGGGGTGGGAAGCCCCCCACCTACTTTGGTTTTATATTGTCCAGTTTGTTTTTTTTATTGTTCACTAAAACCAAGCCCCCCACACCCCCTCTAACTATACATCCTAACTCCAGGATCGCACTACTGTGGAGGAAAAGGACAAATACCTTTTATTTGCCCTTTTCTAATTGTTGGGCAAATGAACTGTCAGGCAAATGAAGGTGACCCATATATATATATATATAGAGATATATGTATTCACATGCACATACACACACACACACACACACACACACACACACACACATATATATATATATATATATATATATAGAGATGGGTCTCCTTCTAATGACCGAAACGCCGATTCGCCGACAGTGAAATAACCGACACAAAACGACCGACAACGCAGTTGACCGACACGCTCGAATCCCGACAGACGGAAGACCGACAAGGGGAATGTGTAAGCGCGACCTGGTAAGTATGCGATAGTGAGGGATTTAGGAGTAGGGAGCGGACAGGTAAGTGTGCAATACTCAGGGATGTAGGGTTAGGGTGTGTGATAGGTGAGTGTGCGGTAGTGTCGGAGCTTGGGGTTCGGGGTGTGTAAGTGAGTTAGGGTTAGGGTGCAGGTAGGGAGAGTGTGCGTAGTGTCGGAGCTTGGGGTTCGGGTGTGTAAGTGAGTTAGGGTTAGGGTGCAGGTAGGAGAGTGTGCGGTAGTGTCGGAGCTTGGGGTTCGGTGTGTAAGTGAGTTAGGGTTAGGGTGCAGGTAGGGAGAGTGTGCGGTAGTGTCGGACCTTAGGGTTAGGGTTTGGGTTAGGGCTAGTGGATATGTGTTGTAGTGTACTGTGTTGTTTACGTGTAGTGTGTCGGTGTTATGGTGTTCGGTGTTTCACGTTGTCGGGTTTGTGTGTTGTCGGTTTTCTGGCGTCGGTTATTTCACTGTCGGCGAATCGGCGTTTCGGTCATTAGAAGTAGACCCATAGAGATATATGTATACACATGCACATACACACACACACACACACACACACACACACACACACACACACACACACACACACACACACACACACACACACACACACACACACACACACACACACACACACACGTGCATACAATCATATATAAGTTATTGCTCAAACATGGATAGGTATAGTTAGATGGTGGTGTTTGTGTTGTCCAAGACAGACTGGGTATAGAAATAGTGAGTGGAAGAGGCTTCAGGGAGTCAATTACAGTTGCATAGATGGATGGTGAAGAGGTATGTTTTAAGTAGACTTTTTAAGGAGAGTGTGGAGTTTTGCGGTCTGTAGACTGGTGTCAGAACCATGGCCTTAAGCTCAATGCCAAAAAATGTGTCATCATCCTCTTTGGGAAAAACCCAGTTGGCATAAATTACCACATAGAAGGTAGTCCACTAAACACAGAAGGTATTATAAGAGATCTGGAAACACAGGCTGACAGCAACCTCTCTTTTGACCACCACATTGCTCGGTGGTCAGAAAGTCCTTTTATGTGGCATATTTCATTAGTAAGGGTTTTGCATCCAGGAAGAAAGAGGTCATTGTCTCCCTCTACTCTTCCCTCATTAGGCCAGTCATTGAGTACAATGCCCCATTTGGCATGTACCTCACTAGACACCTGCAACAACTGGAGAGGCTGCAAAAGTACCTCACAAAGAGGATCTTAGGCCTTAAACACTTGTCCTATATGGACAGACTCAAAAAACTCCATCTATTCTCATCTATTCTCTCTCTCATATTGCCTACTTAGAGGTGATCTCTGCTTGACTTACAAAGCCATGTCTGACCCAGCTCTGTTAGAAATGCTACATCTAAAGAAATCCCAATCCCTTCGCACTACACGGTCCAGAGACCTCAACCTCATTACCACAATCAACAAAATGTGCTGGAGGGACAGGTTCATAACCCAGAGACTGCCCATGCTATGGAATAGACTTCCCATACATGTCAAACAGAGCACCTCACTGGCCCTCTTCAAGAGAAATCTTGATGAGTGGATGGGAAATAGAAAATTCACCCCGAGGATCACTCCAGTGGTTCTATTTGGCAGAGGCACTGGGAACTATGGTTGGGTGGCACAATGCCAAGGTAATCCTATGGGGCTACGCTTTTAAAGGCTCGAGGGCCATTAGCCTAGTACACACCTATGAATCTATGAACCTAAGGCTTCTGGGCATTATGGTGGGTATACATTAGTCAAAATGAGTGTGCAATACCCTCTCACTGTTAGTATAGATCTCTGGCATATGAGAGAGTATGTCAGGTCCTCCACATTCTTAGCCTCGACAAACACCCATGCTCTCTTTTTGGCAACATTAGTTAACATGACCAAAGCACCCAGAACCTATTTTGTTACACTGCCAGTTGAATAGCTCCAAGGATACTGTGCACCACAGCCGATTTCTAAAGTGATTGATCTAATAGAATCTTCCCCCACTATGACCCTCCTAGAGTCTGTATTGCTGCCCACAACTCCATTTAGTTGTAGGTACACCCTAGGCATACCTCTCAAGATCAACTGGAGCAAGGCTAGGTTTGAACCCAGTACCTTCCATCCTTGAGGTAGAAATACCCAACTTGGGGGAAACTTCACACAGTCGTGTGTAGTACATGCAAATTCCATACAGTGACCAGAGGTAAGTATTAAACCCTGGATCATGTGTCTGTGAGGCAAAGACCTAGGCTTTTATACCACCATATCACAAAATAACCACTTGAGTTGTGCTTTCTTCTAGATAAGATACATGGGTTAACTGCTGCAGTAGTATGAACTTGAAAAAACTCTGTCCATCTGTTTTGAAACATGGAGCAAGACCCCTTTTCTGTGAGATATCATGAGCTATGCTATTTTGGATAATTTATTTCTGAAGCTTGAAGATGTATTTCTGTAAATGTTTTTTTCTCTAAGAGTACAAATATGATGAGAATAATATTTTCTAGGGGTTGGCCTTAAAGGCCAAGGTCAAGCAGCAATCAGTGGACACCAAGGATGGTAGTCTAGAGGCATGAGCAAATGTAATGCAGATTAGGAAATAGGTGAAGCAGTGCTTAGGGTATATAATAAAGTCCTCTGCAACTGTCATGAAGCAAACAATAATGGCAAACACGGTGTGTGTTATTATAGCAATAACCCACGCCTGGGTGTGGGTAATGTGGGGTTTAACCACGGTTGGCGTGGTTTGGTCCCGAGGGCGAAGACAACCGTGGTTAAATCCCGCATTACCCACACCCAGAAGTGGGTTATTGCTATTATACAATGACATTATTTAAGAAAAGAAATAATTACTTTTCTTAAATAATGGCATTGTATAATGCCTCTTTGCTGCCCTTCCGCAGCTGTCTGGCATTCAGCAGTTCTGATGTACTGCGATGCCTCACGCAGTACATCAGAGATGTGGGCAAAAGCAACGGAGAACGCAAGATCTCCGTTGCTTTTATTTTCGCTATGTTAAATGGGTTTAACATAGCGAGACAGCTTTAAAATAAGCAACGGAGATCTCCGTTATTTATTTTAAAGCTGTCTCGCTATGTTAAACCCATTTAACATAGCGAGACAGGTTTAAAAAAAAAAGCAACGGAGATCGCAAGATCTCCGTTGCTTTTTACACACTGTGTCGCTATGTTAAAGGAGTTTAACATAGCGGGACAGCTTTAAAAAAAGCAATGGAGATTTGCGTTACTTTTTTTAAACCTGTGTCGCTATGTTAAACTCTTTTAACATAGCGAGACAGTGTTTTATACTAACGGAAAAAGTCCGGGCGACCGGACCTTTTTCCGTTAGTATATTGAGGGATTTACAATGGGCACGCTGGTTGGGCTGGCCAATCAGCGTGCACGTTTTAGAGGAAGAATTGTATAATGTGGAAATAACACATGCCCAGAAATATCCTGAGGCCTGCTGCCATGAAGTGGTGGACTTGTTGTTACTTTTCCCGAATTCACCATATACTTCGCCACTCATGAAGCCTGGCCTAAAGGAACAAGTCAAACAGGTGTCAGGGAAGGCAGAGTGGGTGATCAAACGGGGTCTTGGATATGGTTGATGACAGTCAGCTGTGTTGGGAATCAGTTATGTTTAAAAGATGGTTGATTCAGTTAAGTAGCATTTTGCTGATCCAAAAAATATATTGCATATGTAATTAGTTTGTATTGAGGCAAACATCAATAAATACAGGACAAAGAAGAAACTCACAATAGACATAGGTGGATTAAGGAACAACTATTCCAAGTACACTACCAAGCTGATCTAGAAGAAAAGTGTCACCTTTTTATTAAAAGTTTTTTGTCTCATTTAAATTTACATAAACATTATCAAAATGCATACAGCTGGTAAAATGCACATTTATATAATCCTCTCTATCAGTCATAATATAAAATGTAAAAAAACATTGTGGAACTGAATAAAAAATCCTTGATAAGGCTTATTATATGTAACCATTGCAAACTTTAATTTTTAACAGTGGCAAAATACTGATGTGATCATTTAAGCCTAGAAAGCTACCAGCATCCTGGTATAATTATCAGACCATTTCATTCTTATTCAACAAAGATTCTGAATCCCCATCCTCATGACCAAGTGTCACGTAAACTACCAAGGACCATTTAACCTGACTTCCAACATGACCACATACAGATCAACAGACTGATCAACAGCTTAACTTCATCTCTCCCTGTGTGAAAACAGAAACTGAATAAAAGGAGATCCACTGAAACTGTTTTTTTTTTTTTTTGGTAACATTCAGTTACTGTCTAGTAAATAAACTGCCCGGATGCCACCAAAGAAGAAATTTGTAAAATCTGAAGGAAAATCAGCCAGAAGGTGAAGAGAAAACACTATCTGGGAAGGATCCTGTAGCTATTCAGAAAAAGCAGTTCAATCTTCAGCTTTGATTCAACAGATGGCTTCTAGTAATTTAGAGGAAAAAATAAATCTTATGTACTCAGAGGTAATTAAAATAAATGAAATATTGGAGGAGTACATCAACTCAAATAACAAAAGGATGAAAAAATAGAAGAGTTAACTAGCTGTAAACTGATAAAACTACAACAATCAGAGGGTGAAATGAAGAAAAATCTGGCCGAGTATGAGGCTTCTCAAGAAGAGCTGTTTCAAAAAATAGAGTAAAAAGACAGAGCACAGAGAAATCTGAAATTTTCTGCTGCACTCAAGAAACTGGAAGCAACCGAATGTATTAATTTTATGAAAGCACAGGTAAGGAACTGCACTGGTATCCCACAGCAGGATTACCATCCATCCGCATCACCACAAATCACTCTTTATTCAAAAATTCACTTCACTTACATCTAATATCCCTGTGGGAATGCTCCTGCTCCCACCCACATAATTCCTTCTCCTCTTTACACTGGCAACATCTGCTTCACTTCATTCTCTAATTCTTACAGCTTGCTCTAGCATGTGCTAAGTCATGAGTAACAAGGTACTTAGAATCTATAAAGTGTATTATTTCCTTCAGAAAATATACCTTTAAAATGCAATGTTCTCTAAAATGCAATGCTTTTTTATTTAGTTTATATACACAATGTTCTTTCTAATGTAATTGTTTTTTACTATTCTGTAATATTTGTACTTAATGTAACCTAAATCCATGACTGTAATCTTTGCTTGTATTTGGAGCTTTTCTCCCCAGGACTCCATTGAAAACGGGTTCTTTTTTGGCCCAATGGACTATCCTGGTAAAACAACTACAAATAAATAAATAAATACATTTATTAATTGAAAGTACACATTGAGTATATAATCCAAACCTGGCTACATTAGTAAAGATGCAATCATTTCAGCAGAAATAATCGATCTTGATGAAGTTGTGATAGAAGGGCAAGGTATTAAAAACTGGAGACAGCAAAGTGTAGAAAATGATTATTCGCTGTACACCAGGCTGAAGAGTACCACATTTATGCCAGCAATTAGGGAAAGTTGAGATGCAGGTGTGAGATTCAAGCTGCTGTATCCAGCTGTGTTCAGAGTATTTTTTTTCCAAGAGGATCAAAGACATTTTAGAAGCAGAACAGGCTAAGGAGGAAATGAAAAATGTTTATTAAACAAAATGTAAGGTACCAAACAGCAGCGTACTCTGCTTCTCAGTCTTCTGACAATAAAACTCATAAAGGGACTTTACCAGAGAAAACGTTTGAAATTTTCAAAAGGGAAAATACCTGACAGTCAGGAAAAAGCACAGGAGTTGACAAGAAGAATCAAGAGCACCTTGGACTTGAACCAGTCTGGTGCTGGGAAATGGAGATGAACAGGAACAAGATCAGCAAAACTGAAGTTATTGAATTAATGGGAGACTATAAAGCATCGATTATAGTTCTGAAAATATGTCTTTGTAAGAAAAACTGTCTGAAAAAGACTGCAGTTTTGTTGACTTTCTTAAACTTGTAGGTTGTCTGCAAAGCATATACCCTGCTTTGTTACTAATGTTTAGATGGACACTAAAATGGGAAAAAAATAACTGTAATGTAAAACAATTAGCATTTGTATAAAACATGTCATGATACAAATTGCATGTTATACATAATAAAGTGTATAGTGTAGTCAGGGGTATTTAAATGTAGGAGGGTTTCAGTGACTGTTGTAAATGTTAAAGTTATTAAAGTAAACAAGTATTTTAGTTGGAAGAATTGTAGGCTTTACAGCATAGCAAGAAAAGAAATGCTTAACAGAAGCATGTTTAATGTTAGTATGCTGTGATCTTGGGCTGCTGGGATATGGGTGGGGATAAAAGTACAGTGATTATATTGCATATAGAATTAAAATATTTTTCTTATTTTTACAATGGTGAATGTCTAAATTAATTGCCTTGGCTTACACTGTAAACATTTTGTTGTAAACAAGTAAACTTTAAAAATAAGCAAAATGACGAAAGCCATGAAAATGCTAAAATTCTAACATCTGCAAAGACACTAGCTTGCTTTTTTCAGTTAGCAAATGTTTAGTGGGGTCAAGAAGTCTGCAGCTGAAGGCAGCTGTACTTTAATTTCTGAGTGAAATTTACAAAGATTCCTTACTGAGTACTTTTCCATAGAGGCAAGTTGTACATAGGTGTAACCAGTTAATCTTGAGAGTTTTGAGCATTCTTTGCAGAGAGAAATGCAGATAAAAAGTTGCAATGGCAAGCACTTCAGTGAAGACTACAGTCTGAAATTATGGAAAGTGAATAGGAGATAGCAACCTCCTTAACAGTCTTATTATGTTAATGCATTTAATAGAGCAGTGTGCAGTTAGGCAGTTAGGTTTTAATTTTAGGTTAGGTAATGTTTCTGACTGTAGCTCTTGATTTGGTTTAAGTGCTCCTATCTGGATGGTTAAACTTAATTTTTTGAAGATGTGCATAATTTTGTGTCTTTGTTCTAACTTAATAGGGGACATGGATGTTTATTTATTTTTTGCTTGATGGTTTTCAATAAAAGCAAAACGTCATGAAAAACAATGATACGGGTTCAAATGCAGTTTAGAAGAAGTAACTGTATAAAAGACCAGACTGCCACATATTATTATGTGCAATTAACATAAAAAAATGGAAAGATGCATTCAAAAAATGTCATGTATCATATGTGGGAACTGTAACTATTTATCATAATGTCTATGCTATCTACATTATCATGACACATAAATGGCCTTATAGCTATAGACAAAAAAGAAAGAATGTTGAATTATATTAAGAAAAGTAGAGTGCAAATAACAATGCTGCAGGACACACATCTGGAAAGAAATGAGCATGTGAATTTGATAAATAAAGAATTTCATGACAGGTTTTCAACAGAATAGCAGAGACAAAAAAAAGGAGTATAGTAATTGCTAGAGGGGGTCCAATACTGATAAAAAGTGGAAAAAACAATAATGAATATATTTGGGGTACTAAGAGGCTATTGGCAAGGAGGATTTTGCTGGCCTATATTTATAGTCCACCAAAAACTGCTACTATGGAGCTTAAGAATATTTTGGGAGAAATAATCAGCTTTTATCAGGAAATATTACTTATAGGTGTTGACTGGAACTTGATTTGCCATAGCTATGATGTATCATGGGGGATCTAAAAGGGAGGATATAAGAAAACAGGGTAGATTTCTGAAGATGTTTATAAAAGTATTTGGTATGGAAGATGTGAACTGAGTAGTAGGACCTTGGACAGAATTTACATATTAGTCCCCAAGGTGCAACAACTGGGCTCGACTAGATAGAAATTATATTTCACAGAAACATTTGCATTTAATTGAATATATCCAATAACTATTTCAGATTATGCACTAATAAAAACTAAGATAATATGCAGGGTAGTGAATTCAAACTGAGACACTGTCACTTTTTCATGCACCTGATAAAAGAGAGGAATTTAAAGAGTAGGTAGTGGAAATTATTCAAGACTAATTAAGAAATATCTTCAGAAGTTATAGCTAGTGTGAGAGATAAAATGGAAATAGAGTTTAAAGACAGGGTGTAAATAAAATAGAAAGGGATATGGGTTTAAAAGTAATAGGAATTACTTAGAGGGACTGGCAAAGGTTAAAGTATTGCATAATAAGGGGAATCTCACAGAGTGCGAAGAGATGCAAAGGTAGAAAGCTAAAGAGAAAAATAAAGGAGTTTCTAGATAATGTGCATGAATTTATAAAGATTGCTGCTAAGAACTATTTTTTTGATAATCACTCTAGAGCACAAAAACGTTTACCATGACAACATAGGCAGCAGAAAGTAGAAAGGGTTGTTGTCAAAATTAGGGGCCTATAACAAAAAATATAACCAAAGATCCTGTAAAAGTTTTAGAGATACTTCAGAAATTTTATAAAAATCTGTATAAATCAGATATATGTGGAAATCAGGAAGGAGAATAAATTTAAATATTTATAGAAGACTTAATTATGCCATAGTTAGAGGTAGATGAGACTCAACAAGTAACATTTAGGTAGGAGGGGATAAGATAAAATGGTGATGTATAATCAACCTTCAGGAAAGAATCTAAGAAAAGGTGGAATTCCTTTAGAAGTCTGGACGTTAGGAGGGAAGAAAGTGATAAAGATCTGAAAGATCTTGTTTAACAGTATTTTAAAAGAAGGGGAAGCACCAACATCATGGAAGAAAGCTGTGGTGGCTGTCTTACCTAAGGATGGTAAAGATTAATTTAACCCAGCTTCATACAAACCCGTTTTAATTTTCAGCCTTGATTATACAGTGTTTATGCCTATACTAGCTAAAAGAATGGCAAATATATTGCCAAAGGTGACAGGTAGGACTCACTGTTGTTTTTTGGGGAGGAGGCAAACATTTGACAACATTAACAGAACAATGATGATCCAGAGGGAAGGAGAATGTATGAAAGTAGAGCTGGTGGGTCTTGATGCAGAGAAAGCAACCAACAGAGTAAACTAGGAATTTATGAGTAGGACGATGGAAGCATGCATTCCCTGATACAATAATAAGGTTAATTGGGAGGATATATGAAGGATCAGAGGTAAGAATTAACATGGAAAGGTTCCTCTCTGATAAGTTGTGCCTGAAAAGATGAACCAGGTAGGGGTGTACTCTTTCCCTTTGTTATTTGTTTTATATTTAGACCCATTCAGAAAGAAAATAAGGGCCTCAGAAATGCAAGCATATAATCATGTGGTAATCAAGAAAAAATGTCTTTATTTGCAGGTGGTACTATTTTGTACCTGATAAAACCAGAAAAGGACATCTCAGTGCTGTGGAAGATTTTGAGACAATTTCAAGTCTTTTCAAGATATAAAATTAATTAAGGTAAAACAATGGCTATAACTATAAAAAATGCACCCACACACAAATTGGTTTAGCAGTACCATTAATTATGGGGATATGGTAAGAAAAAGTATTTAGGAGTATGGGTTAAAATGGCTTCTATTATGGCAGCTAAGAATACGTAGGAAGAGAGTAAACAAAAGATAATACAAAATCTGAGAAACTGGAAACTCTTGTTCATGGATATGGACAGTAAGATATTAGCAGTGAAAATGTTTTTAGTCTCTTTAATTTTACCTACAGGTCAGAAGTATTTTATTTACCAGAGGAGAAGTTGTGGACAATGATTAATACAGAGTTGAAAGAATTTATCTGGGAGGGGAAGAGGGCAAAAGTTAAGTGGGATAAGTTGATCCTTCCAATAAAAGAAGGTGGTTTACATTTGCCTGCTTTGGAAGGATATTTTAGAGCTACACAGTAAAGGCTGATACATATAACACAAGCAGAAGGATATAATTCAAATTGGAAAGGGATGATGAGGAAGCAGGGGGGGCAGTTTAAGAAATAAAGAGAGACAGTGGAATTTTGGATGCAGATCCTTAAGGAGAATAATAACAACCATACAGAATATTATATTCATAAAGTAGCAGAAAACATTTGAAGAACTAAGCCAACACTAGAAAAGACAGAGGAGACTTTGGCAGTAGGGATGGCTGCAAGTAGGGTTACAAAAGTAGGCAAGAGGGGTCTGGAATTTGCTGGAGTAAACTGGCAAAGGAACCAATGTATTGTGAGCACATAACTAGATGGAAAAGTAATGGAGAGTAATGAGGCCAAGAAGACATTTGGACTGCAGACTAGAGGCTGCCTTCCCTACCAGGGATTGATATCAGAATATATGCAAAGAAAAAGGGATAGGCGAGCCTTAAGTGAAAGAACCTATGCTGGTGTGGTTTTTAGTCAAATCTAGAATAGAAGCAGCTGTTAAAAAAGGATATAAAATACTGCACCATAACTACAAGAATCAGTCAGCAGAGGTTAGAAAAGATTGGGAAGAGAGACTGGAACAACAGTTTACAAAAAAACAATGCATGAACATATCCATGGCTCTCAAGTATGCAAAATAGTCCAGAAGGTTTAGACTCTTTGCTTGAAAATGTTTGCAGAGGTATTTTTATACCCCAAGCAGACTTCAAAGAATTTTTCCTCAGACAAATAGCAAAAGTGTGATGGGGAAGAAAGCCGTAACTGGGAACATGTGTTTTGGGAGTGCAATGAATTGACAGATTTTAGCAGTTCCCTTCATAGTACTCTGTCAAGAATATTATATGAGTGAACTGCTATAACTAAGCATATTGTTTGAGCTGGGACGCTGGATCTGAATTGCCTAGACATAGTAAGGCCTTATTACATTTTATTATGTTGGCTGCCAATAAAGCAATTTTTAGGAAATGGAAATCAAAGTCTAAAGCAACTGTATTGGAATAACTAAATATTATAAAAGAAATAAAATAACTGGAAAAGGGAAGAAACAATGGAAGAACTAACAAAAGGGAAGAAACAAATTACATAGAAGTAAATGGAAACTTTGGGAATAATACATGCATAATAATGTTCAAGAGGAGAAGGACTGGCTAATAAATTTAGCTCTAACTTTACCTCTCTTACTCCTCCATCTGTCTCTCAAGATATATTTGAAACTGGCTCCCCTCCAGCTGTCACACAAAGACCAAGTCTTAAAAGTGTTATCAAAATTGAACAATACTGCAACTTTGGATCCTGACAATATCCTTGGATGCATCTTAAATAAAATGAAGCACAATTTAGCCACACCCCTAGCAACACTGTTTAATCTCAGCCATCATACAGGTTTTGTACCAGTCAAATGGAGAACAGCTGCAGTCCTTCCCCTGTGTAAGGGAAGATCTTCCAAATACCCAGGTAATTACAAAACCATAAGTCTGAGCAACCTGGTATGCAAAACCATGGAAAGACATATCAGGGAAGTAATCAATCAGGACATAGAGAACCTCCAAACACTGAACCCATCTCAGTTTGGATTCATCAAGGGCAGGTCATACTTACTCAATATGGTGGATTTTTTTTTTTGAAAAGGTCTCCAAAGTAATGGATGAAGGAAAAATCATACACATTGCATACCTTGACCTGGCCAAAATTTTTAACAAAACTCTCCACTCAAGAATAGGAGAAAAGTTAAATAAACTGGGAATAAACCCCTATGTCACCTGCTAGATTGCAACTTCGCACAAATATAAGACACAGGGAATCAAAATAAGGTAACTTACCTACACAAAGAGACCAGTCACCAGTGTAGTCCCCCAGGGTTCTGTGCTGGGATCCTTCTTGCTTGTTATCTCCCTTTTGGAAGTAGAAGCCAATGCAAAATGGCTGTGGCTGACTACGTTTGCTGATAACTACAAGCCAGGAGCAGTCACTGAATCCCCAAATGACTTAGCCATCTGGCAGGAAGGTTTGTTCTAAATATGTAACTGGTGCCAAAATCATGGACTGAAACTAAATGTCAAAAAATGCATTACTGTATCCTTTGGGAAGTCACCTACCCTGGGAAAGTACCACATTAACAATAGGCTCCTAAGAGTTGATCCAGCTGTTCGGGATTTGGGAACTTAGGTGGACAGAGACCTAACTTTCGACCAACATGCATCCATTGTTTTAAGAAAGTACTTCTATATTGCACAGTTTATAAAAAGGGAACTGTGTCTAGATCTAGGGATATCATTGTCCTCTTTTACTCAGCCATCATTAAGTCAGTCATTGAATATAATGTTCCCTTTGGCATCTATCTGTCTAGACGGGTCTACTTTACATTACCGAAACGACACTTCACCGACACACAAAACACCAACCCCAAATAACCGAAAACACACAACACCGACAACTCACAAAACCGAACACAATTACACTGACACAAACAACGTAAACTACACATGACACACAATGACATATCCACTAACCCTAACCCAAACCCTAACCCTAAGGTCCGACACTACCGCACAGTTACACTACCCGCACCCTAACCCTAACTCACTTAACCCACCCCTACACCTAAAGACTGTCACTATCGCACACTTAACCTACCTGCACCCTAACCCTAACTCACTTAACCCACCCTAAAACATAAAGCCTGTCACTATCGCACACTCACCCTACCCGCACTCTAAACCTAACTCACTTAACCCGTCCCTAAACTACAGTCCGTCACTATCACACACTTACCTTACCCGAACCCTAACTCCAACACTACCACACACTCACCTTTCCCACACCCTAACCCAAAATCCCACAATATCGCACACTTACCTGACCGCTCCTAACTCCATCACTATCGCACACTTACCGAGTCACGCTCACACGTTACCCTTGTCGGTCTTTCAGCTGTCGGCAAATCACCTTTTCGATCAACTTGCTTGTCGGTCGTTTCGTCTCGGTCTTCTGCGTGTCGGTGAAGTGTCATGTTGGTAATGTAAAGGGGACCCATCTAGACACATGCAGCAACTGGAATGCTCACCGAGATACCTTACTAAAAGGATATGAGGCCTAAATGACATGTCCTATAAGGACCAACTCAAAGCTCTGTCACTATACTCAGTACCCTGCAGACTGTAAAGATGTGACCTGCCTCTGACATACAAGGCATTTCTAAGCCAGTACTGATGGATTTACTACACATCAGCAAGTCCAGTCACATCAGAAATACTTGATCTAGAGATGTAACCTCTTCTGCAACATCAATAGAATGGTTTGGAGGGACATGTATATCTTGCAGGGCATACCACTGCTCTGAAACAGACTCCCCATCCACATTAAACAAAGTTTATCAGTGTCCATATTCAAGCGCAAGATGATAAACTGAAAATTTACTCCAGGACTGTCCCCTGTACTTCTAATGGACAGAGGCAGCTACTAAATTATTTATCCCATGCATGGATCTATTCAAATTATCTATGGTATGATCCCAGTTAACCTCATTAAGGATAATATATAATTATCAGCCAATGGATGGGAAAGGCCAATCTCTAACCAAACAGAATAGGTTAATTTTAGCACAAAAAGGAAATTGGATAGCCTGAAAATGGCTCACAAGAACAGCTAGCCTAGTACTTCCCTATGAACCTAAGAAACTATGTAATACAATAATACGCAAAGAACAAAATATTAACAGTATGCACTATTGGTGGGCAGAAGATGTGAAAATAAAATAAAGCATGAGTCAAATGAGAGATAGAATAGAAAGTAGGGGACAGAAAAGAGAGAGACATAAATAAAAAAAAGCACAGGGGGGGTCAAGGGGTAAGCATGCAGCTATCTCATAACCAGGTTCAGGAGATCTGGGGAGTATGACAACAGTTTGAGAACATGTTTAGTGGTCAGCTAGGGTACACCCACCTGATGAAGCACCATGTAGACGCAGGACCTCAGTGGCTCATCAAACAGACCCCATATGATGTACCTGAGGGAGTTAAGCAGACCCTGGAAAAAGAATTACAAGAGATGCTGGATCTCGACTTCATTCTGGAGTCCATTAGATGGAGGGACGTCACTGATGGGCCAAATCAGAATGGTCTGTGTGGGGCCCCACAATTGCTAAAGCCAGCTCTGTATCTGTAGAAGTTTCATTATGTGCAGACTCCTAGAAATAAGTTAGCATTTAAATGTTCTGTAAAATAAATATCCCATTGTAGCCCATTCAGTTAATTCAATCATAATCCAATCTGGCAAACATTTTAATTATGTTAGACGGTTGGACATCATCATATAAAATGCCCATCTTCATAAAATGGTTAGAAATTGGCTGAAGCAGATTCTGGAGACTGTAAATCTCACTGATAGCATTTTAAGAGTATTTTCTAGGCTGTTCAGGCTAATGTTTTTGTTTAATTTTGAAACTTCTGGCCTTACTTAATTTACATTAGCCACATAGTATAGTACTATTTTGGAATATCAAAGATATCAAGGTTTGTTCTCAGGGAGATTGAAAGAGGAGGCATATATGCCATCTCTATGTGGTTATATTCCTTCCTAGGAATATTTGTGCTTTATTCCAGTTAGCGGCACCTTCTGTGCTAAGGTGGTCTTCTTTCACCTGAAAGACATCAATGTTTATAAAGATTTTCTGTTAAGTAGCCAAATGCATCCACCCATCTTTGTACCAGGTGTGTTTTCATTCCCTTGATAAACTCTGAGTGACAGATGTCTTCTCTTAACCATGATTTTGTACTAGCAATGATCTCTTTTCCTTCTGTTTGTAACCAGACTACAAGGTGGGCTAATTTTCTACTAAAATATTTATGTTAAACAACATTGTTAGCCTTTTCAGTTGTTAGAATTAATGTTGTTTGTTGCTGGGGTAGTTATTATAGCAATAACCCCCAAACAAAGCCAACCATGGGTAAATTTAGCATTACCCACACCCAGAAGTGGGTTATTGCTATTATACCATGACATTATTTAAGAAAAGAAACTATTACTTTTCTTAAATAATGGCATAGTATAATGCCTGTTTGCTGCCCTTCCACAGATGTCTGGCATCCGCGGCAGTTCTGATGTACTGCGCGCCTGCGCAGTACATCAGAGCTGTGGGCAAAAGCAACGGAGAAAGCAAGATCTCCATTGCTTTTTTTTAGTGTTTCGCTATGTTAAATGAGTTTAACATAGCGAGACAGTTTTAAAATAAGCAACGGAGATGTCCGTTGCTTATTTTAAAACTGTCTCGCTATGTTAAACTCATTTAACATAGCGAAACACCAAAATGCAACGGAGATCTTGCTTTCTCCGTTGCTTTTTTTAAAACTCGCTATGTTAAATGGGTTTAACACAGCGAGACAGCTTTAAAATAAGCAACGGAGATCTCCGCTGCTTATTTTAAAGTTGTCTCGCCATGTTAAACCCATTTAACATAGCGAGACAGTGTTTTAAAAAAACGAGTTATACTAATGGAAAAAAGTCCGGGCGACTGGACCTTTTTCCATTAGTATAACTCGATTTACAACGGGCACGCTGGCCAATCAGCGTGCATGTTTGGGGGGGGGGGTCATGGTATAATAATAGATTGTATTATTTAATGCGATGGCTTATGTCATGATTAAGTACAACCATATAAAGTTTAATTAGATTTTTTCATAGATTTGTAACATATTTCTGCAATCTTGAAGGAGAAATATTTAAATGCAGTGCTGTTTGTGGGTTGTAAAGGTTACTTAAAAAGTGTTTATACTAAATAATATGAGGACTGGTCAGCAGTTAGGGTTATAGTTTTTTTTTTTTGATAGCTTAATTATGGGTAAATTAAATGGGTTGAATATGCATAACAGGTAGGGATTAGATGTGGCATAACATAGAATAAAGTTGTAAAAACAAAAATTGGGATAAGAAAATGTCTTAATGCCATGTAGTGAGAAATGACACTACAAATGGCATAGCCAAGCATCAAAGAGAAATTAAAAATCTGAAATGGACATTATTATTCCAAGTTAATTATGAACTTGCAAGAAGCCAGGATGAATCATAGTTACTGAAGATGGAAGCAGTGTTTATTCATTGAAACCAAGTGGTCTAAATAAAGAAATGTAATCTGAATTATTAATTAATAATACTGTTAGACTGAATGGTAGTGTTTCCTGGCTGCTGCAAAAAAATAAAAAGCCGCTGTTTCTTTAAAAGATGTTGGTATTTTTCTTTTAAGTACATATTTAAAACAAAGCTAATACTTTAACATCCAAAACTGACACTGCAAGTGTCCCTGTTCTGCTTCAGATGCAGTTAATATATTGCTAGAATTGTTTATTGCCTTGTGGTATGCGGCTGAAAAGGGTCCATAGATCCCCCTACATACTGGTTAGAAAACAAATCAAATAAATAAATAGTTTGAGCAGAAACTGTTAGTAAGCACAAAAAGTGTTTATGAGCAGTAAAGAGAATGTTTCGTGATCTATTTATTCATTTTCAGCTGTCAGTTAGAAGCTGCTTTTTGTTTAATGTGTGAAAGTACAGCACAGAAGGTCAAGTGTGTTATTTCCTGCTTAAGTACTCTATGATCCTTGAGGAAGTCATTAAACAGAGAGTGCTCTAGACATAAAAAGTAACGATACCTGTGGCACAACAATTGTAGGTGTGACACAGTACTGCAAGGGATGTTTTTATTATACCTTCATGATTTCAAGAAAATTTAAGACTCACATTTAGAAACTCAGCAGGACTATAAGGAATGGGGCAGTAATAACATCCTACACCAGTGCAGCTCTGTTTGTAAATATTTCAGTAAGTTGGAATTCCACACATTTGAGATGGTGGAGAATGGGTGGGTGACGGTGGGCAATCTAAATGCATGTTTAGAGAAGTGTGAAGTACATTGACAGTTGCAATTCAGTGCTTTGGCACACCCAGGGCTAATGATAGCTTGAATATAAAGTGTCTACTGAAGCTAAAACCTATTGTTTAGTAAACACAGGTAGATCATGTATTTATATGAAAATACAGCTTCCTGTACACCGTATGAAGGTTTTCCTGCGACAATTTTTGGATGTGTTTTCATCAGAAGATATGCTTTCATTTATAGCTCTATGGTCTGGCACTGATTACATGCCATATTTACTGTCTTTACACAATTAGTAATAAAAGCACAATGAGGAATATAGTTAATATGATTAAGTGATCTTGTGTATTTATAGTTGTAATTTTATTCTTTAGAGCTTGTGATTCATTGAAGTTTAATTGTGATAATCTTGCAATTTTGATGTATTATTTAAGTAATTTAATTTATTTTATCTGCTATGAAATGCATAGTTACCTTTTTCTAAAAGTAAGAATAAGGGTCTGAGCTGCAGTTTAAAAGCTGGCAGTGCCCTTAAAGAACTTAAGGGGAATGCCCCAAATTCTAAGTCAAATGATGGAAAATGCTTTGGAATGAAAGCTAATAAAATTTGTGGATGCCCTGTGGGTTCACTACATAATCTCAAAATTTTGAAATATCGAATTTCAAAATCTCGAGACTTTGTAGCCGAAACCCCTAAATACCGAAAGACCAGAAGCGCAAAATTCAAAATACCGAACGTACAACACACATACAGCACACACATACACATACACACAACTTCCCCCCACAATCAAACATATCATCCTACACTACAGATAAGCAGGAGGGGGAAGCCCTCCTGCACACTCCCCTACTTAAATATACTAACTCCGAGATCGCACAAACAGACACACAAGGGAAACTCACACCCATACATTTTGCAGTCCCTCACACACACATCACAGTCACAACACACACTAAAGCCCCTAAGCAACACACTTACACATAGATGCTTACCTGAACTTCCACCTGTCCATCAACAAACCGCAACACCAGAAGTGCTACTTCAATATCTCCGAACATCGGGATTTTGAATTTCACGCTTCTGGTCTTTCGGTATTTAAGGGTTTTGATATTTCAAAATTTCGAGATTATGTAGTGAACCTGATCAGTAACGTGACATCTAATTTAAAGGATCTTGTAAAAGACTTTATCATCATTTATGCAAGGGCCTGCAATGGTCTAGATGCAGAAACTTGTATTCTAAAATGCCAATTAAATTTGGTTTTGACATGAATTGGTAACATGCTAGACAGTGAAAATGATGAGCAGTGATTCAGTATCTCTCAGTTTAATTTCTCAAAGTCTTTTGTGTTTCTAATACTGTTACGGGAATGGACCCCATTCCTAAGTCAAGATACAATTACTATTCATGATATTAGCATTGTCTCAGTTTTTTATGTTAGCCAAGAGTACTTTTTCAGCACCCGTAATGTGCCCAGAATTGCCTTCTTCTGTGACTCATACAGAGTTGGTAGTAAATATAAGAATGACTGTATTTTTTTATTAGACCTGTAGCTCATACTACTATTGGAACTGTATGGATATCCTTCTTCCATATTACTCTTGTTTCTGCTTGCAAATCCTGATATTTTATGACTTTGTGTCTGTCTGAACATAAGACAATGTAATCACTGGATGCTGCAATTTCAGTGATCTATGTCACTTTTGTCTTTTTTTCATAACTACTATAGCTGGTTTTCTTGCATCTGTTATTTGAACTGTTGATAATGGGTCATCCCATGTGATATAAACATCATCATCCTCTATAATATGTTGTAGTTCATGTTTACAATGCTTCTCAGCTAGCTCTATGTTCTATTGCTTGTGCAATCCCCAGTGCAACAGTCTTGTCACATTATGGTGCCTTGCAGTATACAAGCCTTCAACTATAAGTGTATCATCACACCCAGCAAAATGATGTGCGACTGTTTCTAGTTTTGCTTTACAGAACTTACATTTGTCTTTTCCCTCCACCTTTTGAATTGACTTTGTAAAGCAACATGTACTGTATGTAGTCCACTATCTTGATTTCAGTTCACCTCCTTAATCATCCCAGCTTCAAATCTTGTTCAGCACAAGGTTGCTCCAGAAAATCCCTATACTTGCTACTATATTTTTGGATTTTCAAAAGTTCTTTTGATCTCATCTGATCCTTTATAGTCTTTCTTTTGTTTTTTGGAATACTCAGTTGCTGTCTGATTTGTATCTATTTTTGGTTTGATTTCCATTCCCACTTTATTCCAAAATATTAAGCAGAGAAATTATCTTAGACTTCTTCTCTTCATGTTTTAAAACTTTCACTATGTTTGAATTTGATGAGGTCAGCAGATATGTATGCAGTCCCACAAGTGTATATATATATATATATATATATATATATATATATATATATATATATGTACATATACATACAGAGTCAGTTTCAAGGAGGCCCTTACATCCTTTAGAAAGAGGAATATATGTTGTTGGTATACACGCATCATTATATATGATTTGGTAAGCATGAAACATTTTTCTTGTTTTTATGAACAATTGATTTAATACTTTTTGCAGAGAAACAATCATCAAAAGTTATAAGACAAAACAGGAACAGCAAATTCATTAATAACTTGAACTTTATTCTTAGATAACAAGGCAATATTCAATATTAGTTGTAATATTCTTAATTATTCCTTACAAAGCTTTATTCTCATTTGTTCATGTTTTATTGTCGATCCTTCTTCTGTTCCCAAGTATTTGTACACTACTTCCTGATCAAGTTCCTTTATTCGCATTCCTGTCCCAAACTTGATATTTTTTCTGCTGCAACTTTAGTTTTTTAAATGTTGCTTTTGCACATTTATCAAGACCAGATTTCATTCTTATATCATTGCGAAAGCGTTAACCATTTGTATGTGTGCTTTTAGCCTTTCATCTGCTGAACTATATAGTTTTAAGTCATCCACAAAACGTAGATGAGAAGTCTTTAAACAAAGTTGGTTTCTGGGAGTTAAACTATAACAATAACCTAATCTTTTAAGTAAACACCTTAATGGCTTAAGAGCAAGACAAAACAGCAGCAGTGACAAAGAATCATCCTGAAATACACCCATTTGACTTTTTTTTCATAATAATAATAATAAGTTGCCCTTTTTCAGCTGCAAAGAGGTTTACCACTGTTTCATAGTCACTGTAGTGTAATTTGTCAATATAGGATGTATCTTATTCTTTTGTAAACATTCCATTATCCACAAATTTGGAATGCTTCCAAATGATTTTTTTATAGTCTGTCCATGCAATGCTTACATTTTGTTCCCTTTTTACAACTTTCTATTATGTCTTTCTTTAGCAACAAATGATCTTTTGTTTCATAAGCATAGCTGGCTTAACCAGTGCCCTGTGCAGGTCCAATGAGCGTGTGCCCCAGCTGACTTCTACAGCCAATTGGCTTCCTACAGACAGTACCCAATTCATTCCCCCCTCCAAGCTCTTCAAGTAAATAGCAAGAAGAAAACAAAAAGGCCAGCAATCATGTACCTGGGCAGGAGCTAATCAGGTCCTGTTCCTGCACTCTGTCTCCAATCCTGCTTCCTCTCTTATTTTTTTAAACTGCAGCAAACTGCTTGCTAGTAGTTGCTATGGTTTATACTCCACATGGAGCACTAGAGTGCTCAGGTTTATTAAAAAATGCTTTAAAGTGTAGCAAACTGCTTGCTACAATGTACCAAGAACTTGGTACAATTTAGACCACACAGGGACTGCTACAGTGCTCAGGTTTAACCACAAATGTAATACCAGCTTTTAAAAGTTGTTATGCATTAAAGAGAAATCTGGATCAGATGATTTCTCCCCACAACACTTTGTGTCCGAGGGAGTTATTATGTTTTTGTTCTATTGCCATGATTTATTTTTTCAAAATGGCTATAAATTTTGTCCACATCAGTTCAAGTACATAATTTGTTAGATGATGCAGTTTATACCATCCACTGAGTGCTACAGTGGGTAGGTTTTCCTTTAAAAACTGCTTTTTTATTATTGAACTGTAGCAAACTGCTTGTTCTACAGTTTATACTCTGCATTGAGCACTACAGGTGTCAGCTTTTACATTAAAAATGAAATACTTTAAACTATAGCAAACTGCTTGCTACAATGTAGCAAGCAGTTGTTACAGTTTATACTCTGCATGGAGTGCTACAACACTCAGGATTTAATTAAAAAAGAAATGTTTTTGCTCTTTAATTAACTGAACCTTGCCAATCCCTTCATAACCCTACAACCACTACATCTTAACACAAACTTAAAGCCAACCATATCCCCCAATACTTTGACCCAGGGCAGTTTCCCCTCTTGCCCTAATCTAGCTATGCTTCTGCTTTGTTTCATATTACTTTCTTTTATTACTTTTTTATTCCACTGCTGTAATTGAATTTTTTTCTAAATGACTATAAATTCTCTCTGGACCAGTTCCACTATATAATTTGTATATTGTCAGAAGGCTAGTTATTGGTCTATAGTTCTTAGGATCATTTTCAGGTTCACGCTTAAGGAGTAATATTGTTTTTCCTGTTGTTAACCAGGTTAGTTAAAAAAATAAAAAAGTAAGAATTAAATGCTTTAAACTGTAGCAATGCTTGTTACAATGTGGCAAATGCTCGCTACAGTTTAGACCACACAGAAAACACTATAATGCTCAGATCTGACTATAAATGCAATGCCAACGTTTATGCATTAAAGAGCGATTGGGATCATCCGATCGTGTCCTCACCCCCAACACTTTGCACCCAGGGCAACTGTTTTGTTTCACGTGAATTTTTACTTTTTTGTTCTATTTCTGTAATTGAATATTTTTCTAAATGACTATAATTTCTGTCTCTATGTCAGTTCCAGTACATTTAATTTGTAGATTGTTGAAAGGCAAGTTATTGGTCTATAGTTCTTAGAGTGATTTGCAGGTTCACTCTTAAGGAGAAGTATTGTTTTTAATGTTGTTAGACTGGTGTCTATTTGGGGTGATCAGGGGTAACTCTGTGGGTAAAGATGTTCATATCTTTAACCACAATTTAGGTACTGCTTCTTTGCCTACGGCTTTCCATTTAGACGCTTTTCTTAATTTTGTCTCAATTTCTCTGACTGTTACTTCATCCCATTGCGTGACTTCTATTATTACAGCTCCTTACTGTTTCTTTTTAATTCTTCTATCCATTTAGCATCTTTGTTATGTTCAACGGGTCTTCATAAATACTTGTGCCTGTTTCGTCTTTTTGGTATTTTTCTATTCTTTCTGCTTTGTTTCCCAATTTTCTACAATGGGCCATTAATGAATTGTTTTTTTTTTGTACTTTTCCTTCATAGTTATCTGCATACCTTCAAAGTTTTTCTGCTTGTGCTGATATTATTAGTTTATATTGGAAATAGTGCACGCTAAATCCTGGTCTTTTTTGATTGTGTGCATTGCTTTTACCACTTCTACCTTTCTAAGGAGTTTGATTATCTGTTCCATTTTCTATATTCTTGCTTTATAGCTTTCTCCGTTCAAAGTTTCCATGATGACATTCTACTTTTCCCCTTCCTGTCCTTTCTCAGTCTTTGTTTTTGTAGTATCAATTTATCTGTTATTAGTTTAGCTGCACAGTACTATTCTCTTTATTTCTGTTATATCACATGAGGTTATCTTAATGGACCTGATTACTGTGTTCATCTGTTTTACCAATTTCTAACATTTTGGGTCTTGTTTACTTTCTGTGATCTATTTCTTCCATCTATCTTAATGTGTCTGTCCATTTCTATTAAGTCAAGTAGGTCTTCCCTTAGATCATTTTCTTCTAGTCTAAGAATACTTTCTTTGCTCCCTGTTCCTTGTGATATCTTCTAAAGAAGGTTCCAGAACATCATCCTGTGACATAGGCTTTTCAGATGCATCATGCTTCATCTGATGCTCCTCCATATGGAGATCCATTGTCTCATCAAACTACAGTATTACCTGTGTGAGAGTAGACACAGTCTCTTGCTCCTTCTCTTACTGTGCATCTTGAGCTGGCCTTTTGCACAGGTCTCCTACAGAAGGTTCCAGAGCATCACCCTGTTGCAATTCTTATTCTTCACACCCCCCCCCCCAATGTTCTTTAATCTGGGAACTCATTGTTTCATCTTGTTGCAACATTACCTGTGCTGGAGTCTCCAAACTATACCCTTCAGTTTACAGATATTCCATCTCTTCAGTTTCTGTTTGTTTAATGTCTACCTTACTAATCCTGTTTTCTACATGCCCCCTTTGTGATCTTATTTTTGTATTGTGAAATGTTCCATGTCTTCATGGCTTTGCCTTCATTTCTTTTAAAATATCTTTGGAGCTGCTTTTTGTATTGATTAGTTTGGCTTTTTCCTTTGCATAAATATTGCAATATACCATATCTCCTTTTATCTCCAATGTACATGTTTTTTTACACCTTTCAAAAATCTCTGGTTTGATTTTTTTATTTCCTTCTAGGCAGCCCAAAGTTTATTGATCTATGTAAAGATTTTCATTGATCTGTTGTATTCATAAACTCATTGTTTTATTTGTAGCTTTTAACAGTCCTTCATGTGCATGTAGTTTTCTTTCTACCATTTTCTCTCTTAATCTTTCCAGATATCCTTTGTCTGGACATTATGGGCTTCTTGCATAGTAACAATACATAATGTCTTCCTTATCCTCACTAGTCATATCATATACATGTTCATCTATGGCCAGTCAGTCTTTTGTGTTTATTTTGTGGACTACTACCTTCTGCCACAGGGTGTGTGTGGGGGGGGGGGGTACACTTTCTTTGTGTGCTTGGTCTAGCCCTGTGGTAGGAATGTCTCCATGTCCTGAGGATTCTACACTGTTTTTTTTTCCAGTCCTGACATCAATGCATATACCAAGAGTGGACATTTTTTTTATCCTGGAACCTGTGCATCAAATTGTTGCAATAATTTTAAATCTACTTTTCTCCAAGATGTATAAAATACAGTCTACATATCTGTATCATCTTAGTGAGATTTTGTAGAAACAGTGACAACCATGTGAAGGTACTCACCAAGACATGAGGATGAATTCAGTTCCAGCAATATAGTGATAATACTGTCTTTTTCCTGTTGAGTTTCTCTCTCCATTCTCTCTCCATTCTCTCCAGAGCTGTTGGACATGCTACACTTAAAGAAATCCCAATCCCTTAGAGCCACAGGCTCCAGGGGTCTAAACCTTATCAACACAATGAACAAAACATGCTAGAGGGATAGGTTCCTAACCCAGAGACTCCCCAGACCCTGGAATAGACTGCCCATACATGTCAAGCAGAGTGCCTCTTTGGACCTCTTCAAAAGGAACCTTGACGATTGGATGGGAGATACGAAATTCAGCTCGGGTATCACATCAGTCACCCTGCTAGACAGGGGTCCGGGGAAGTAAATATTGTGGGAAGAAATAGCCAGGGAATTGTTATGGCTAGGCTTGTATAAACCCTAGGGCTGATAGCCTAGTACCAATCTATGAACCTATGAACCTATGAAACCATTCAGACCCCTGTTATTTACATTTGGACTCCATTTCTCCTTCAGACTCCATTTCTCCATTTGAACCATATCTTCTCATTCGGACCTGAGTTATAAAATGACAGATTTTCTTCTATGTTGCTTGAATTGTTTTAGGTTTTTAGCAAAAGTATCAGCAAACACAGGAAAGGTATATTCAAAAGATAGGATAAGATTCCATTTATATAGTGCTTATTTTGCCTCTAAAGATAACATACTATTATAAGACACCTAGCCGGCTTTGTGCCTTAATAACAAATATGCATACATAGATATATAAAAGAAGAACAATGTATCATAGTTACATAAAAATGAATTACTTAGGAAACCCTGATGAAAGTTATTAGCATGGGAAGCTAAATCAAAAGACATTATTTTCAAAATACTGAACACAGTTATATGTATCTATACATCTTTATCTATATTTATATTTCCCTCTATGTAATATAATATATTATATATAATGGGTATATGTCTAGCTCTATTCATGTCTATCTCTATTTTTCTATCTATATAGATATATAGAGATATAGCTATATAGATATATAGATACAACTCAAAAGGTAGCATACACATTTTATAGGAAGGTTTTTATAGGTAGAAAAGAGAGAATGAACAAATGAGTACTTTTTGAGTGGATTGTATATGATTGCATTTAGTTTTATAATGTGTAGGTAAGCAGGAGTGCACAGGAAAATTAAAGTTTGAATAAAAATGTGCAGGTTGTGAAGATGTACAAGACTGTGTTGTAACAGTTGTTGTGAATGTGCAAGTGTTCGTGGGCTAAGATTAGAGTAAAGATTAGGTAAGGAGATAGATTCAATGTTGTGCATGTTTTTTGTTGTCTGTGTTCTGTGTCCTTTTGCCTTGCATTATGGAAAGGGATTTTAGTAACCTAATCTATAGTGTTGGGCTTAGGGGCAAGGGTAGGGTTAGGGCTATGGTTAGATGTAGCTCACATGAGTATATATGGTGCAGGGGGGATGAAAACTAGTCTTGAAATTCTGGTTTATATCCAATTGTCCAGGTTACACTTGAGTTGTGTTTGGGAGGAACTCAGCTTCACAGGAATAGGGAACCTGTTCCAGAAAAGGCATACTCTCTGAAATACATACGTGCCTCTACAGCAGGCCCTATTCATATAAAAGACAAGGTTTAATTCTTTAGAACAAGTAATTCTGCTGCTGTTTGTTTTGCGAATATGAAGGATGTCCTTCTAAGTGTGGTCCAAAGATGCTTTGTATGTCAGGCATCGATATCCCCTCAACAGCCTGTAGGAGATCAGTGGCCTCAAAAATCTTAGTTATAAGAACAGAATGGCAGCCTTTTCTCTGTACTCAGTCTTTCACAGACTCCTTTGTGGAGATCTATGTCTAGCCTTTCATGCCACAAAAGTTCCAACCCTATTTGATCTCATATTCCTTTGCAGAACTAATAGTTCATTAAATACTCAGTTAAAAGAATTAAACTTTCATCAGCAGATAAATAGGACATATTGGCATGATAGATTCAGTCCCAGTGTATCCCTCACCTCAGGAACAAACTAAACTTCTACTACATTTCAAGCAGAGTAGCTCCCTTGCCACCTTCGAGGTAAGCATAGATAATTTGATGGGCAGCCTCAAATTCTCTCCTGATCTATCTTGCCTTGTCCTCCTTGAGGCTAGAGGGAAATTCTTAATAGGGATTTTTGGCAAGGCCTAAAATGATCTGCAGACCAATTTCGTAGTACTGACTTATGAACCTATGAGATAGAATACAGGGATAGGGCTTTGAGGCTGTTTGCATAGAATATGTTATTTACTCCCTGGAATCTTTTGGTGAGGAACCTATGTGTATGTTACAGTTGTTGGATGTGCGTACCAAAGGGGCATTGCACTAAATCATTGGTCTAATGAGCTCCAAACACAGTAGAACAATCACCTCCTTGGGCCCAGATGACAAATCTTTATTTATAAGTTGCACAATTACAGTAGAGATGCGACAGTTGAAGGCTAATTACTGTCTATGTGTGTCCCCAAGTCCCTGACTACTGGATTGACTCTTAGGAGTGTGTTTTCAATATGGTAGTTACCAGGGGTGGCAAACTTCCTGAACGGTACTGTTATGTATTTCTTGGCATTTATTTAAGTCCATGATTCTGCAATCAGTTATTTGTCTATGTTAGTCCTTTCTGGAGAACATTAGTGGCAGTGTGAGATTCTATGATTGCTCCTAATTTGTAATCATCTGCAAATTTTGTCAGCCAGAGTCCTTTGACATTGGCCTTGACATCAGAGAAGTTGATGACAAAAAGGTGAAGTCTCAGGACTGATCCCTGAGAGACATTACTGGTGACTGGCCACTTTGTAGAGATGGACTCCCCAATGCTAACTTCCTAGGTCCTGTCAGTGAGCCACCAGGTTATGCGCCAGGTGACATAAGGGTTTATACTTAACCTCTTGAGTTTGTCAACAATTCCCAAGTGAGATATTGTGTCAAATGTCTTGGCCAGGTCAAGATAGGCAAATGAACCATTTTGCCCTCATCCATTGCTTTGGTGACCATCTCAAAGAAATCCACCAGGTTAAGTTGGCATGACCTTTCCTTGACAAAACCAAACTGGGTTGGGTCCATTGTCTGGAGGTTTCTTATGTCATTACTGATCATTTCCATGATATTTTTTTCCATGGCCTTGCATATGAGACTAGTGAGACTTATAAGCCTGTAATTTCCAGGGTCCATATATGTCCCATTTTTGTATAGAGGGATGATGGTTAACATTGTCCATTCGTGAGGCGTGAAGCCTGTTTGGCGCCTATGGTTAAACAGTGATTCCAGATGGCCTGATATGTAATGTTTAATGCTTTTTAGAAAGTAGCTTGGGATACTGTTGGGATCCATCAATGCAATGTTTCTGGCCTTAGACAGAGAGCACTGAGGACCTGTTCCCTAGTGGTAGTTGGAGGGGGGGGGGTCTACTTTCATTGAACGAATTTACAGTTTGCGAATGTCAGATAAATGAACTCACTCACCCAAAAGTGCAGAATTACAAAACTGCAGTTTGCCAAACTACACATCACCGAAATAAAAAGCAATCAACATGACAAAGTAAAACACAGACATTCGCCAAAATGTTTGCAGGGAGGCAAGCCCCCCTGCATCCCACACACCCCCTGCAAATTATATATACCAACTCCAAGGTCGCACTACAGTGACAGCAGGGGTAGATTTCTCTATGCGTACTGTAGTGCGATCCCCATTTGAGACCTACGAGCAGAATTAAAATAACATACCATAAGCTCAGGATTGGTGACACTACCAGCACATCCATCATGCCTCAAAACTGCTACTGAGTATGAGAAGTCACATAAAGTCTTCGCACTTCTACTTCTCGCACTACCTGCAGCACAGTGCCTCTATCAGTGAAACATACTTAGCTAAACTGCAGTTTCGTATTTCTGAACTTTTGGTGAGTGAGTTCATTTATGTGACGTTCAATGAACTGTAAATTCATTCAAAGAAAGTAGACCCAGTTCGGGGGGTTGGGGGTTATATTGGATGGTATTTCATGAGGGGAGGCTGGGGGGTCGAGGGGTAAAATTAGAGCTGAATTAATTTGCCAGTAGGTTTACTATATCTTCTGGTTCAACATATGTGGTTCCATTAACAATGAGTTCTGCACACAATTCTGTGTCACCTTTGAGGTTGTGGACATAGCTAAAAAATGTCTTGTGGTTATTCTTGGCCTGGGAGAGCAGATATAACTCAAAATTGGATTTGTAAGACTTTACTTGTTGCCAGAGTTGTTTGTTTAGCTTAATGAAAGTGTTTTTAATCCTGATGAGCACTACACCTCCTCATTTTTGCCATGATTTTCTTCCTTCTGTTATATAGCGTATTGATGTTGTGATTCGATCAGGGTGGCTTGCTTTTGAGTTAGTTTTGTACTTATTACTAGTGGGTACATCTGCCTCTATGCAGTCTTTAACATACTTATATAGGATTTCTGTAAACAGTTCTGCATAGGCAGCTGTGGTCTCAGGGTTTAGGGGGGCTTGACATTTATCACTTAGTAGCAAAACATTAGCCTTAGAGTACTTCCTAAATGTTCCAGGGTTAGTTGGAGACTGTTTTGTGGTCTATATTACCAGAGAGGACATTACACTGGAGGCTGTTCAGTGCTTTCCCATATTAGTGAAGATCAGATCCACTATGTTTGTGTGCCGGCCATTGTATTGACAGTCTGGTTCAGGGAGTTTGCGTTTACAAAAATCCAGGAATCTTTCTGCACATTTGGTGTCATATATGATTTCCAGCTAATAGTGGCATAATTAAAGTCATCTATGAATATGGTATCCAGTTAGATGGTGAGCATCTCCAGTAAGTTTAAATACATGTTACTGGTTTCCTGGGTCATAGAGGGAGGTCTATAGTTTGCAAGAAGTGATATGGGATTTTGCCAGTGGTGATTTGAACATGGAGAATCTCAAGTGCATTGCCCTGTTTGACCAGCCTGGATATATTTTTATTTTTGATGTAAATCGAGACACCTCCACCTTTGGTTCCTGCATGTGTAGTAGCTGGTCTAAAAGTCTAGAAGGCATTATAGCATTGCACTGCAGGAGTGTTCTCCACCGCTTTAAACTGTGTATTTTATTGACTGCAAAGATGTCAGCATTCTCTAGAGTGAGGAAAGATTGTAGGGAGTAGAGCTTCTTGATTAGACTCCTAGCATTGACCAGTAACACCTTTAGATTTTTTGGGTTTTGATTTGCTATGTTGGAGAGGTTATCAGTTTGGCATTACCTAAAAAAGACATTTTGTGGGAGAACAGTGTTTTAACTAATATTCAGAGATGTATGGTCTGTTGACCATCTCTGTCCATGCTGACTAATACTGCACCCCTTTAGAATGACATCAGAAACTAAGCTAATTAGTAAGTCAAACATCTTCTGTTCATAATGTTGTATCATCCTTGGATAAGGTAGATTGCTGCTGAATGCTAGGCTTATATCAGCCTAGGAAACATCTTCTGAGCACTCCTTCATGTCTGTCTTCATATAGAATAGGGAGATATTTCTCAGGTCATTTACACCCACATGGACTATGAGTAAGCCATGCTGGTATTTGTGGTCCAGTGACCCAAATGTATGTATAATCTGGCAGATACAAGCCACTGATAAGCAACTGACTGTGACTTTCTCCTTACTCATCCTGGTGAGAGGGACATCAGTGTGTCTCACAATAAAGTCTCCAATGTCCAGAGTGTTGGGTGGCTTGCCTTATGGGCTTAAGTAGAGGTTCCATCGGATGTGGCAGGTGTTGATAGGGATGATGTTTTGAAAGAGTGCATTTGGGGATGCTGAGGCAATTGTTGTGGGTGTTTCATCTAGAAGGTCTTTGTGGTTTAGGCAAGTTACAGTTAAGTGCCTCAGCATATGTGCGTCTATGCATCTGGTTCATGTTATTGAGATGTATGTATAGTGGGCCTGATTAGATCTATAATTTTGCATACAAATTAATAAAAACACTGTAGAAAAAAATAAAAGATAAATGAAACAATGGTATAGATTGTTGGGTATAACCTGGGTGGAGGGGATTCAATCCAACTAAACCCATCTGGTTGATTCCAGCCCATGGACCTGCAGAAGAAGTTTGGTCAGAACTATACCCCTAAGATAACATTTTTCATTATGTTAAGAGCATGAGCTGAGGAGAAAAAGCAGATAAAGTGTGATGCAGTGTGATGTTGTTATGAAGAGTGTTCCAGAATGTCAGTCCTTTAATGGAGAAAGTGTGTCTGAGAATGGCATGCAACTATAAGAGAGGTAGCCAAAGAACCCATTGAGCTCTGTACTCTGGTAGATTGTTTAATTTCAATCACTTGTATAGCTCTCAGGCATCCAAATTTTAGTGGGATACCCCTACATTTTTTTCCTCAAGCTTTTGCTCAATCTCTCTGTGATGCCTGTGCACTGGCACAGTAATCAAGGAGCCTCAATCCTCACCACTAACACCAGTGAGGGGTGTCTGCATTGGGGAGAATAACAAGTACACACAAAGTAAAGCACAATTTCCCTTAAGAGCACACAGAGATCACAGTCAGTTTTGGGCTGGTTCTCCTTTTCTCTCCAGATCCCCAATAAAACTCCCCACTGGCACAGCTATAGGGTACAGGTCTCAGTCTAGTGGTCAACCTAAAATCACCAGCACCCTCTCTGTCCAACCAGTGCTTCATGTCTCTGCCCAAGTAGCTGAAACACACACACTTTGAGTTATGAGTTATATACAAACATACAGACACTCCTGGGGAAGGCTGGCACAGGTTCTCCAGCTATGCCCCCTTTTCTACCCAGTCTATAAGGTAGAAATCACTGCCACCAACCACTAATATCAGCTACTAAAAAGGGGCTTGCCAAAAGGGTGTCCAATTTTACTGTGCAATATTATTATTATCTAATTAGTAAGTATGACGAATAGCAAGGCTTATTGGAGTGGCTTGGACAGTATCACTATATACATGCAATGTACTCTAGAGCTTAAATTTTCTCTACACAAAACAGCCATAGTTGAAAGGTTTAAAATATTTAATAATAAATAATAAAAACACAAGACAAATCTCCTCAATTCAACGCAGTGCTAGTCAAGAGTTCAGACACAGGAAAATGCTTAAAATAATACTGTAGACGAGTCTGACATAAATATAGAAAACAGCTAGTCTAATCTTACTATTCTCTATCTATTTCTAAGAGAAACAATGTTCTAAATAACTTAACATACAGAGCATAGGCAGAGTGCTGGTGATGTTGTCAGTTCTGAAGATAAATGCAAAATGCTCTTATTCTCTCTCTCTATCTGAGAAAGTCTTAAATTGATAATACATCACTGCTGACTCATTTTAGATTGCATCATTCTTAACAGTTCTGATTTAGCTTGCCAGGCTAACAGAAACTCAAAATTTACATTTCTTTGTGTAATGTGCACCTGCAGGAAGCCACATCAATAAAATACATTGTGTATGTAAAATCTAGCAATTAACTCTAGTCTCAAAACAATAGAAAGAATTTGCTGTTCCATACATCATGGCTCTGAGTTTGAGATCAGTCATACAATGCTTGACTTAATGGCTTTCTTCCAGCAGAGTGCATTGTGGTTACATTGTTGATGCTCAGTCCAACATATAGTTTAATCATAACATATACTTCTCTTTTACATTGGTAAAACCAGTCTGTGGATTATATTAATATTTACAAATCACATAGAATTATTTACAAGATTCTGTCTGGCTTTGCTGGCAGCCTTTCAGTTTTTCATATTTCTCCCCTCCCTGAGAACTCAAGCTAGTTTTTCAAGTGACCCTTGAGAAACATTGCTTGAGAGGGTTAGGTCTATCTGAGTATACCTTACCCCATTCCCTGTCTTAAGAGCCAATCTGCATTGGCATTGCTAATCCCACTGTGGTGCTGCACTGGCATATGATATGCTTGCAACCCTAGGCTCCATCTTAGCAACTTAGCATTTTGCTGGCTGGCTCTGTTTAACCATGTTAGGGGATTGTGCTTTGTAACTGCAGTGAATTTCCTTCCATACAGATAAGGCTGAAGATTCCTTTTCTACAGCTGCATAGCATTCCTTCCTGGTTGGAGCCTGTGACTGAGATAAACCACTAGGTGCTCTTCTCCCTCTGAAGAAATCTAGCTAAGTACAGCCCCCACCCCATGGTTCAAAGCAACCACCTGCACAACAAATTATTTGCTGTAATCTGGACTGGTTAACAGAGGGGGTCCTCCCAAAGCTTCTTTAAGCTTCTGGAATACCTTCTCACTTGCTGTGGTCCACACTACCTTATCTGACCTGTTTTTCCTTGTCATGTCTTTGAGGGGAGGGTACTATAACTGGGGACGAACTTTCTGTAGTACACTGCTGTCCCTAAGAAGCCATCACATACTTTTTGGTAACAGGTGCAGGCCATGCCTGAATGGCTTCCACTTTGGCAGGTTCTGGCATGATCTTACCACTCCCCACTCTATGTCCCAGGTAGGAGACCTCTGTCATAACCACCTGACATTTGCTCAGCTTAATGGTCAACCCTGCCCTGTGTAGTCTGCCCAGCACCTCCCTGACATGTTGAAGGTACTCTTGCCAGGAATGGCTGTAGATGGCAATATAATTTAAATAAGCAAGGTTAAACCTCCTACTCCTGCTAGGATATGATCTACCAGCCTCTGGAAAGTCACTGGGGCATTCTTCATCCCAAAGGGCATCTTTGTGAACTCATACAAGCCAAAAGGAGCCATAAAGGCTGACCTTTCTCTAGCACTGGGAGTCAAGGGCACCTGCCAGTAACTCTTGGTAAGATACTTAGCACCACCTAGCTGCTCTAGAGCTTCATCTGTCCTAGGCATGGGGTAAGCATCTGAATCTGTGTGACTATTTAATTTTCCATAGTCCAGACAGAACCTGGTGCTGCCATCCTTATTTGGCACCAGCACCACCGGGAAGGCCCAGGGACTGTTGGACTCTTGAATTATCCCTAGTTCCAACATTTCCTGTATCACCTCCCTCAAAGTCTGTTTGACTCTCTCAGGCACCCTATAAGGGTCCTGCCTAATAGGCCTTTGAGGTCCTATATCCACCTGTTGCTGCATCAGGTGGGTGCACCCTGGATTCCTAGTGAACATGTCCCCAAACTCCTGTAACACTGCCCGGATTTCTCAAACCTGGGTAGGAGATAGCTGCTGGGACATTGCTACCCTTTTCACTGAGGTGTCAGTCCGAGCCTCACTGAAGAGATCAGTCACCAGAGCTCCCTCAGACTCCTGCTACAATCTATTGCAAATACTCAGCACAAGGTCCTCCCTATTATGGTAAGGTTTCATCATGTTAACATGGTACAAATTGTGCTCCTGCCTCCTGACTATCAGTTATATCATGTAGATAATGTCACTTACCTTTCTTACCACCTTGTAGGGTCCCTCCCAAGCTGCCTGGAGCTTGTTGTGTCTGACAGGAATGAGAACCATTACCTGCTGCCTTACAGCATACGCTCTAGCTTGAGCAGTCCTGTCATACCAGTTTTTTTCTGCTGTTGGGCTTCTGCCAGGGTCCCATGGGCCAAGCTATGAGTTCCCTAAGCCTTGTCCTGAGGTTTAGGACATATGCCACAACAGACTCCTTGTGAGATTCACACTCACTTTCACACTCATCTCGAATTAAATCTAAAGGTCCCCTCACCCTATGCCCATACAGCAACTCAAAGGGTGGAAAACCTGTGGATTCCTGGGGAATCTCTCTGTAAGCAAACGACAGATGGGGCAAATATTTCTCCCATCCCCTCTTAAACTGGTATGCAAATGCCTGTAGCATGGACTTGACTGTAGTGTTTAACCTCTCAACAAGACCATTAATCTGGGGATGGCAGGGGGTGGTCTTCAGGTGCTTCACCCCACAGTACTTCCACAGACAAGCCTGCTGGGCTGACATGAAATTACCACCTCTGTCAGTCAGTGTTTCTTTTGGGAAACCTACCCTGCTGAAAATCTAGCAAAGCATTTCCCACCTTTTCTTCCTCAGTGGAGGACAAAACTACTGATTCAGGGTATATTGTAGCATAATCTACTACCACTAGGATATACTTTTTCCATGTGGAACTAGAGGTACTCAGAGGCCCCACAATTTCCATAGCTGCCCTCTGAAATGGCTCCTCAATCACAGGCAAAGGCATCAAAGGAGCTCTCACCTTGTCTCCTGCCTTGCCTACTTCCTGGCACTGCTCACAGGTCCTGCAGTACCCTGTTACATCTCTGGAAATTCCAGGCCAATAGAAGTTCTGCATAATACGTCTCTTTGCACGTTTTATGCCCATATGACCTGCTAAGGGAATATTATGGACTATGGCTAGAAGCACCAGGTGGTAGGCTGTAGGCACTGCCAACTTCTGTATTCTCTCACCTTCTAGCCCTCCCTCAGGGGTCCACTCTCTATACAGTAACCCTTTGCCCCAGTATACAGATTCCACCTTCCCTTGAGAATCAAGTGCCTCATTAGCTACCTGCCTCAGGCCTTGCAATGTAGGGTCTGAGAGATGAGCCTGTCTCAACTCTCTCTTTATAACCCTTTCCAGCTCCCCTTCCACAGAAAGTCTGGCATCCTCTGACAGTGGTGCCTCAGTGTCAACATGGGTACTACTACTCACCTCTAGCTTTGCAGTCACTCTGTCCAAGGAACATCAGACCGACAAGCAGCTGTGGCTCACCTCCAGTCTCACTGCTACAGGATATCTCCCTCCCTGAAGTAACTACCTCACTAGTCCCGGCTGCAAGTATGTGGTCTGACTGGGTCTTCTCCAGGATAGCAGACCCACATGCTCATCTCCTATCCTGACTGTGTGTAACTGCATTAACACATGGTACTGCCTCATCAAAATCCTCCACTATCACGACACCTGCAGGATGGTAGTTTGGTACCCCTGTTGTCTCAAGACAACCTATTATTGGCATTTTGTCTTTCCCACTTACTGAGTCCCTCACCTTTTGTTCCCCACTTGCCTCCGTGGACATTTATATGCCACATGGCTCCACTGGTTACATTCAAAACATTTAACCCTAGGTCCTGGACATGTACCTGGACTAGTGGCTTCCTCTGCTACTGGCAGATTCTGTTGGGGCAGTCTGGGCTGCCCATAATGGGTTCATTTAGACCCATGAGCAGTACTGGTGGTCCCTTTCCTGTGCAGGGATGCCCTGCTTGCTAAGTATAGGTTTCCTTTCTTCCCCAATTCATCTGAAGCAGCACATTGTCTATCATCTAACCAGATCCTCATGTCCTCAGGCAAAGTGCTAAGGGCTTCTTCCCTCATCAAAATGTCTGCCAGCCCTTCAAATGTGGTGACCTGACATCCACTCACCCACCTATGAAAAGAAGTGCTCAGTTCAGCAACATATTCACACACACTTTCATCTGCCTTGCATCTATGCTCACTAAACATTTTATTATAAGCTTCAGGTGTTAGCTTAAAAAATTCTAACAAACAATTCTTAACAGCAGTATAATCAAAAAAATTGTGATCAGATAGTTTAGACAGCACAGTTACAGCTTTACCATGGAGTAAGGGGGTCAGGAACCATACCCAGAGCCTTTGGTCAACATCATACTGTTTACATACCCTCTCAAGCATATGAATAAAACTATAAAAATTATCCCCCTCTGTAAACTGTGGAAAAAATTTAATGACTTTTTGTGCTTCTGGGGTTTGGTTACTCCCTTCCCCATAACCTCCATGATTCTGGCGAAGAGTCAGCATCTCCTTTTTGTGATGCCTCTGCCTCTCCTTCTCCTCAGCTTCCAGGCATAGCAGTTCCTCATTCTCCTCAGCCTGTAGACATCTCAGTCTTTTTGCTGCTTCTGTTTCCAAATGCCTGGCCTCCAACGCAAGTCTATTCAGCTCCAGATGGATTTTTAAGTTCTCAGTGGATAGGTTGAGCTGTCCATTCTCTGAGTGTGTTACATCTCCACGGCCAGTCTGATTGTCCTTCAGATCGCTGTTTTCTGATGCAGCTGTGACCAAAGCTGCAATCATATCTGCCTTAGTCAGGTTTCCATTCAGTAGTCCCTTAGTCTGGCACATCTCGGCCAACTGGCTCCTTGTCAGCTTGCCATACTCCTCTGCTGACATGCTTTACTGCTCTCCCTGACTAACTAAGCTAACAAAAGAAATAAAACAATTGTGATCTGAACTGGTTTCGAGTACAAAAACACCTTCAGTGATCACTATACACAAGCTAAAGGAATTCACTATCCACACCACTACAAGCCAATTAGTATGTGATATGGCTATTTCACCACTATCAAACAATTAATATTTGATGTGGGTATCCCACCACTGCCAAACAATTAATATGTGGTCTGGATATCCCACCACTGCCAACCAATTAATATGTGATGCCTGTGGACTGGCCCAGTAATCAAGGAGCCTCAACCCTCACCACTAACACCAGTCAGGGGTGTCCACATTGGGAAGGATAACAAGTACACACACACAATAAAGTAAAATTGCCCCCAAGAGCACACAGAGATCACAGTCAGTCCAGGGCTGGTTTCTCCCTTTCTCTCCAGATCCCCAATAAGACTCCCCATTGGCACAACTATAGCATACAGGTCTCAGCCTAGTGTTGAAGCTAAAACCTCCAGCACTCTCTCTGTCCAACTAATGCTTTGTGTCTCTGCCCAAGTAGCTGACACACACACACACACACACACACACACACACACACACACACACACACACACACACACACACACACACACACACACACACACACACACACACACACACACACACACACACACACACACACACACACACACACACACACACACACACACACACACACACTTTGAGATATGAGTTATATACAAACAAACAGACATTCCTGGGGAAGGCTGGCATAGGTTCTCCAGCTATGGCCCCTTATCTGCCCAGGCTATAAGGTAGAAATCACTGTCACCAATCATTAATATCAGCTACTAGCAAGGCTCTTACCAAAAGGCATCCAATTTTACAGTGCAGTATTATTATCCAATTAGTAAGTATGATGAACAGCAAGGCTTATTGGAGTGGCTTGGACAGTATCACTATATACACACAATGTATGCTAGAGCTTAAATTATCTCTACACAAAACAGCCACAGTTGAAAGGTTTAAAAATATTTAATAATAAATAAACACAAGACAAATCTCCTCAATTCAACACAGTGCTAGTCAAGAGTTTAGAATTAAGAAAATGCTTAAAATAATACTGTAGAATAGTCTGACATAACTATAGATAGCAGCTAGTCTAATCTTACTATTTTCTATCTATTTCTAAGAGAAACAATGTTCTAAATAACTTACATACATACAGAGCAAAGGCAGAGTGGTGGTGATGTCAGTCCTGAAGACAAATACAAAATGGTCTGATTCTCTCTCTGAGAAAGTCTTAAATTGGTAATACATCACTGCTGACTCATTTTTGATTACATCATTCTTAGCGGTTCTGATTTAGCTTCCCATGCTAACATAAACTCAAAATTTACATTTCTTTGTGTAATTTGCACCTGCAGGAAGCCACAACAATAAAAGGCATTATATATGTAAAATCTAGCAATTAACTCTGGTCTCAAAACAATAGAAAGAATTTGCTGGTCCAGACATCAAGGCTCTGGGTTTGAGATCAAACAGTCATACAATGCTTGACTTATCAGCTTTCTTCCAGCAGAGTGCACTGTGGTTACATTTTTGAAGCTCAGTACAACTTATAGTTTAATCATAACATATAGTTCTCTTTTGCATTTGTAAAACCAGTCTGTGGATTATATTAATATTTACAAATCATATAGAATTATTTACAAGATTCTATCTGGCTGGGTAGCAGCCTTTCGGTTTTTCACACTATTTAAAACTGGAAATTATTTTGAGAGGTTCCATGTTAGTAGGTCTACCATTTAAATGTATCCCTAAATTATGACCATGTCATGATTATTTTTTGTTTTATTTCTAAATCAGTCTGGAGGTAAAACTTAGAGGAAGCTGCAGTACTTGAAATATATTAGTTCATAAAGTAATGTACAGAAAATGAGGGTTACACATTGCAAGAAATAGCAATTCTCACAGCTTTAGTTACTGTAAGACACTTCCCACTAGAGTATTTTGTTTCCTTTGTCAGCAGAGCTCTCACAGTTTACAGACGTATAACATGGAAATGATTTTAATTCCTAACCAATTAATGTACAAGCTGTATGTTAGGGACTGTTCTAACCAGATACTCAAGCACTTGCAAGTCTATATGTTTGTCTAATAGACAGTGGCCCATCATCAGGTATCAGGGCCATTGTTTAGAACTGTAGCTAGGTCAATTGCCACTCCTACGAACAGACCTGAGGAGCTAAAAAATATCCTCCAGGGTTTTAGATTTAACAAAAGTCCTCCAGTTCCTAACAGCACACATTGCAAGCTACTTTTGGAATCATAAATCATTTATGCAGATGTGATTGAGAATGCAGTTGCTTACATGATTAGGGATACTGCTCATGGATTAATTGACACATGCTCAACAACAGCAAGTACCCCATTTACTTGCAGGGACTCATTGGCACCCCTTCTACAGTGCTGAGAATGCCCCTTGACAGCCTGCACCTAGGATAGTCTTCCCTTTGTCCACCCTATGCTTGACATTATCAGTGATGTCCAATTCTTTTTGCATATCCACCATTTATGTGTGCAAAACACCATTGTTTTGGTCTTTCCAAAGATCTGTTTAAGACGTAGGTGTCCTAAGGGTGTGCAGTGCGGAACTGTGTCAAGCTGCAATTAAATGATATAGCAATATAAGATGGTAAATTTCAGATGACTATGTCACCTTGTCAAATGTGTAAAGAAGCATGCCACAGATGGCTGTTTTGTTAAGCATTTTTGTATGAATTACAGACTGGACAATAATGGCCATGGTCAATTTGTAAAAAAAAATTTGATACTTCATCCAGGCTGCCTTATGGGTGGAAAAGATGTGTTTGTTTGCTGTTAATCCAAGGTGCAGGTATGCAGATTATTTTCTATTGAGACTGTAATATCTAAACTAGAATAGTGGATAATCTGCTGAATTCCTACAAAGAAACAAGGAAAATCTAACTTAACCTCTAATAATCATGGTAAACAAAATGTTAGCATGCGGTCCCTGACCTGTGGTAACAGATATCAGTGGAGTCAGTTCACAAAGGTGACAAGGTTGCATCAGATGTGAACGATAATATCATCGGTCTAATCTACTCTGTGCACAATCAGGGATATATTCCTAATTATACAAAACAAGAGTCAAGACCTATTTAAGCTAGATGTGAGAAACATTTTGGTTTCTTAAATGGAGAGCTTACATTTTTTCAAACATTTTACATTCATTGATGACATAGCAGCATTACTCCATAAAAATGAATAGAACATAATGCTTATCTTGACTTTTCTAAGAATTTTGACACTATTCCACATAATGGAGTAACTGGCAAATTCAAAATATTAAATGTGAATCCATACAATATTAACATTCAAAATTTTGCCAAACTAAAATCTAAACCAATGCACAAAAGAGTAATTACAGAGTATATGGAAAGAAATTAGTCACTATGTAAAACTAATCGAAGGGATGTGTTCAGTGTAAAAACTACAGATGGAATGTGAAAACTATTGAAAGAGAAATTGTTTGAATGCAAAAAATAAAAAAAAAATTAACATCAGGATCAGGGCATACAATGTCAGGGGGATATATTTCCATAAGAATAAGAAATGGAAGAGAGGTCCAACTACAACTTTAAAAACTGAAATAAACAAGCTGGCCAAATAAATTAAGCATAGTGTGAGAAAAGATCACGAAAAATCTGAAGAAAATTTATATAAAGATATTGTGCATAACAGGAAACCTTTTTATAGATACATAAGATGTGAACGGACTAAAGGCATACAAATTGATCAAATTGATAAACTATATGTGGATTGTAAAATTTATTCTCAGGTACAACAGATTAAAGATATATTTACAAAATATTATGAAAAACAGTTTGCACACAAAGGAGGTGATAAATTGACCTAGTGACATCCAGGTAACTTCAGATACTATAATCAAATTAGATTATATTGAAAAAGAACTGTGCAAACTGGCTCTAAACAAAGCACAGAGAGGAGATGGAATTAGTAATAATGATCTGAGAACAGTTTAGCAAGAACTTACAGTAGCATTATATCTATTATTTACTAGGTCATATAAATATAGGGAGATTCCTAAAGACTGAAGAGCTGCACTTATTAAACCTGCCTTTAAGGGAAAGGGGAATAAAACAAGCCCAGAGTCATACAGACCCTTCAGTCCACTTTAATGTTTTGAAAAAAATAATGGAGAAGGTAATATTGGATAAGCTACTGTCAGAACTGGATAGGTTGGGACTTGAAACCATATATCAGCATGCATATGTTGAAAATTGTTTTATTATCACCTGTAACATGATGTTTTATAGCGCTATAATAACAGTTATGAATGAAAAATTGTGCTGTGATGAAATTTATTTAGATTTAACTTCAGCATTTGACAGGGTCATACACAAAACACTGATCAATAAATTAGAACAACTAGGTATCAATGTACTCTTGATAAAATGGATAGCTGCATGGCTTACAAATAAGACATGGCAAGTATCATACAGCAACTGGACAGGTGAAATCCTTGGTTACAGCACCCTGGGCTCTGTCCTAGGCAAATACTTGCTTAGATTGTATCTTTCAGACCTAACTTTTTTTATCTGCAGTGTCCTACAGTCTATATGCAGATGACCTGAAATTGGGTAAACTGATTACATGTGTTATAGATAAGGCATGTCTGCAAAATAATTTGACATAATTGACCATTTGGGCACAAGAGAATAATACGCTGACAAATACATCAGAAACTAAGCATATCAGATTTGTGAGATGTAAAAGTACAGTTGTGTACACTTACCATAAATGTAGATGTTCAAGTGTATTCACTGTTGCAGTCATTACATTTGGGTAATCTGCTGGCAGGTTGCCCTCAGTCGGCCTGTATTCCAAAGTCTTGGGTCCTGCATCAGTTGCTGTCTCCTCTTCCATGACGTCAGGTCATCAGGGGTATAAAACATGCAGCCAACGCCATTTTCTTTAGTTTTTCTTGCCCCAGATGTCAGGTGCCCCCAAAAAGGTAGCAAAAAAAAAAAAAATATATATATATATATATATATATATATATATATATATATATATACATGCATCAGTATAAACATTACCTTCATCTACAAGCAAATACACCACATAGGTTGTAGAAGATAGAGAAGGAAAGATAAACTCCAGAATGACAGGGGGATGGCGGGAGGGTAACCTGGACTGCAACAGTGAATACATTCGAACATCTACATTTATGGTAAGTGTACACAATTGTACTATGTTCTTCATGTTTCACTGTTGCAGTCATTACATTTGGGTAGAATCCCAAAGCTATGATTGGGAGGCTGGAGGTAAACAGCATTAGGTGCGGCTATAAGGCCCTGCAGAACTGCAGTGGCAAAGCCTGCCCTGGACTTAGAGAGGCAAATGATAATGCTTTGTAAAGGTGTGAACAGAACTCCAAGTAGCAGCCTCTAGAATGTCTTTGGTTGGTACTCCTCTGAGAAAGGCTGCTGAAGTAGCTGCAGCTCTGGTGGAATGAGACCTAATGCCCTTGGGCACAGGTTTACCATGATGTAAGTAGCAGAAACGGATGCAGGGGCTTATCCACTTTGAAATTGTCTGCTTTGAAATATCCTTTCCTTTTGATCCTGCAGCATATGTCACTAGCAATTGCTCAGTTTTTCTTAGAGCTTTAGTCCTGCTCAAGTAGAATCTTAGCTGTCTGTGTACATCCAAAGAATGCAGAATTCTCTCCCCCTTGTAGTGCGTATTTGGATAAAGGGTTGGCAGATAAATTGTCTGGTTAAGAGCCACACTGGAAACCACCTTAGGCATAAATGTAGGATTTGTCCTCAGAGACACCCTGTCTGGGTAAAATATGATAAAAGGCTCTACAGCCATGAGGGTCTGTAGCTCTGAAACTCTTCTTGCTGAAATAATTGCTAGTAGCAGAGCTGTTTTCCATGATAAGAACTTTATATCAGCAATAGCAGCTGGTTCAAATGGAGGCAGGGTGAGCTTTTCCAAGACATAATTGAGGTCCCATGCAGGTAATGGTGATCTTCTAGGAGGCCTTACATTTTTGGCTCCTCTAAGATACTGCTTTAGTAAAGGATAAGAAAAGATTGGTGGCTCTGTATTGTAATGAGCCGAAATGGCAGAGGCATAGATTTTAATTGATGAGAAAGATAGGCCTTTGTCAAGCATCTCAGTTAAGTATTGTAATATCTGAGGAATATTTGGTTCTGCTGTATCAGTTCCTTGTGCTTGATTCCAAGCACAGAATCTCTTCCATTTATCAGCATAAGATTTTCTAGTACTAGGCCTTCTGTCTTCCAAAATGACATCCATCACAGCTTTACTGAGAGGTCTTGTTTGGATAACTACATGATCAGCCATGCTGCCAGGTTCAGTGTCTGGAGTTGATTGTGCAGGATCTGATTGTTTTGCTGGGACAGTAGTTGAGGTCTTTGAGGTAAGGTCCAAGCTGGGTATTGAGACAAGTTCCTTAGGATTGGGTACCAGTATTGGCAGGGCAAGTCCGGGGCAATTAGTATCATCTTTGGTTTCTCTTGTCTGACTTTTAGGAGGACCTTAGGAAGAAGAGGCAGAGGTGGAAAGGCGTAAACTGTTTTTTTCCAGCTGAAGGATAGGGCGTCCACTTTCCATGCTTGTCTGTGACAAGTCCTTGTGCAGAATCTTTTCAATTGATAATTTTGAGGGGAGGCAAATAGATCTATGTCTGGGCTCCCCCATTTCTCTGTTATCATGCTGAAGACTTGTGGATTTAGTTTTCACTCATGAGGATCCATAAGGTTTCTGCTTAGATCGTCTGCCAGAGTATTTTGCTTTCCTGGCAGGAATTGAGTTTGAAGATGTATTTGGTAGGTCAAAGCTGTGTCCCACAGTGCCATGGCTAATCTGCAAAGGGGGTATGAGTGTGTGCCCCCTTGTTTGTTTATATACCACATGACCGTGGTGTTGTCCGTCTTTATCAGTAGTTGTCCTGAATGAAGTAAGTCCTTGAAGGCTATTAGGGCATTTTGAACAGCTAGCATCTCTTTCTGGTTGATATGTAGATGCATTTGTTTTGGGGTCCATATGCCCTGTATGCATCTTCCTGCCATGTAGGCCCCCCAGGCATAATCTGATGCGTCTGTTGTTAAGGTTTGGCTGGCAGGGGGTAGAGTGAAAGCCCGTCCCATGTTTTGGTGACATGCCTTTGCCCACCATAGAAACTCCTGTTGTAAGCAGGGAATGAGACGAATCATTGTTTCCAGACTGTGAGAATGTTGACTCCATAAACTTTTTAGGTACCATTGAAGTTTCCTCATATGTAGTCTTGCATATGGAATCAGTAGGATGCAGGATGCCATGAAGCCCAAAGCCTGCAGAATTTGTCTTGCAGATAACTGGGTTTTTGTTGCCATCAGTTTGAAGTAAGTAGTCAGTTGCCTTTGCTTGTCTGGCGTGAGGTAAGCCATCTGGGCAGTTGTATTCAAGCTTGCACCCAGGAATGTTATCTTTTGAGAGGGTGTGATTTCTCTTTGTTTATTGTGTACCCTAGGCATGTTAGAAGCCTTTTCACAAACGCTAGGTGTCGAAGAAGAATGTCCTTGTTCTCAGCTTGAATGAGACAGTCATCGAAGTAAGGATATATTTGTATACTTCTTTTATTTTTTTATTTATTTTTTATTTTACATTTGTTAACCGGGCTAGTCTGGCTGGATGCATGTCCATTTTCAGCAGAGGCCCTAGGAGAAAAGCTCCATTAACATACTCATAGCTAACAGTGAGAAAACAATCAAAAAATTAAAACAATCTAAAAAATTTAAACAATCAGACACAAATGCAAAAGCAAACAGCAAATAAACCAAATGTAAAAAACAAGTAAGCAGATAAGGAAAAGTTATTATGTAGTTTAGAAGAATTCAGAGGTAGTAGGAACAGAGATAACAGTGGAGAGGCAGTATTACAATGAATTAATTGCTAGGGAGAGACTGTCAAGGAATGAAGAGGACTGAGAAAATAATTGTAACATATCGAGAGTCAGTAACAAATTCACTGATTACAAGTTAGAGTAGTACAAGTTAATCCAGGGTACTAGTATTAGGAAAGAGTTAATCCAGGGTACTAGTATTAGGAAAGAGAATAGCATTGAAGTGAACTGAATGTATGAAGTTGGGAAAAAATGACAAGATGTAGTGTTACAGCATACAGAAGGAAGAAGTAGGAAGAGAAAAAGAGAAAAGGAAGAGTCAATATGCAGGTAGGTCAGAAGAGGGATAAATCAGGAGTAAAGGATAATAATTAAGAGTGAAGAGGAGGGGACTGGAAAGAGGTGCATTCTATGTTGAGCTCAGTCAGGATTAGAGCATGGGCATAGCCAGTGAGTTTGGAGATGGTGTTTTATTTGTTTTTTGAAAAGGTTAGATGAGCTTAGGGTGGTCAGTTCAACGGGAAGTTTATTCCAATATGATCCAACAGTATTTGCAAATAAGGAGTCACCTGCTTTATTGTGGGATTTGAGAGTAGATACTAGAAGCTTGTTGGCTGAGCGAAGTGAGGTAAGGTTTTTATATGGGGTGATTAGGTTATTAAGTATGGGTGTATTGGAGGGGTGGTGCAGAATGTTAAAAGTGATGACCAATTGACGCAGGCGTATTAGGTTCTGAAGTTCTAGCCAGTGAAGTTTTTTTAGATTGAGACAATGATGAGTACGGAAAGGGGATCCTGTGGCAAACCTGGCAATACTATGGTAGGCTGTGTTAAGTTTATAAAGGTTGGCTTTGGAAATGTTGATAAAGGATGGAGAGGCATACAATAATGTGGAGATGAGGTGAGTTTGGGCAAGAGACACTCGGGTGGTAGCACTAAGAAAGGGCTTTAGTCTGTAGAGGGCACCTATTTTCTTATTTACAGTCTTGATGGTTAGATCAATGTGGTTATCAAAGCTTAGCTGATTGTCAATAGTAACGCCTAGTAGTTTGGTGGAATAGTCAGGTATAATTATAGTGCCATTACAGGACACCAGGGAAAATGAGATTGCGGTGGATTTGAGGGTTGGGGTGAAGAGTAATAATTTAGTTTTTTTGGGATTAAGGAGGAGACAGATCTGTTGGAACCATTTTTCTGCTGTTGTAAAGACCTTTTGGGTGGAGGAGTGGAGTTCTTCTGGAGATGGAGCAGAGCAGATGAGTGTAGAATCATCAGCATACTGTATGCAAGTGGATGTTGGGAAAGAAGTGGGCAGGTTATTTATGAATATTGAGAACAGGAGGGGACCTAAGATGGATCCTTGTGGGACTCCGATAGTAACTGGGACTTGAGAGGATAGATGGTTGTCCCAGAGGACTGCTTGTTTTCTATTTGTCAAGTAAGAGTCAAACCACTGTAGTGCTAGTGAATCAAGTGAGAGGGATTTTAAAGTATCTAGGAGAAGTTGATGGTTGACCATATCGAAGGCTTTAGAGAGGTCCAGGAATAGTGCAGAGGAGAAAAGGTTTTTATTGCGATTTTTGTTGATCACATCAGTGAAGGAGAGGAGGGCAGTGGAAGTACTGTGGTGGGGCCTAAAACCATGCTGAGAGTCTGCGAGTAAGTTATTTTGCAAGAGATGATGTAAGAGTTGATGGTGTATGGTGTTCCATAATTTTAGATAGTGGAGAAAGAAGGGCTATAGGCCGGAAATTAGAAAGTTCGTTGGAGTTTCCTCCTTTATGGAGGGGAATGATATGGGAGATTTTCCAACAGGATGGGATAGTGGATTCGGTTATGGTTCTGTTAATTAAGATGGAGACTGGGTAAGCTAGTTCAGTTGCTGCTAGTTGAAGATATTCAGCTGGTAGATTATCAGCAGAAGGGGTGCAAGGTTTAAGTTTAGAGAGTAACTTCCGTATATAGGTTGTGGAGACTGTATTAAATGTAAGAGTAGGGGTGCTGTTTTGAGGACAGGAGGTTATTTGAAGGGGGGGGGGTCATGGTGTTAGCTAGAGTAGTGACTGTTTGGGAGAAGAAGTTGTTGAAAGTATCAGCTATTACATTAGGTTGGGTCTGAGCTAGGCTAGTTGGTGTAGGTGTTTTGGTGTTTCCTGGGTGGAGCAGTTTATTGATTCCTGACCAGAAATGTTTGGGGTTTTGGTTTTGTTGATACTGCAGGTAATAGTTCTTTTATCTAGATAGGTGAGTTTTTTGTTGTGTTTCTGAGGTGTTTGAAATTTTGATGGTCAGTTGGGTTTTAGTGGATCTCCATTTATTCCATAATTTATTTCTAGCTAGCATTGTTTGTTTGGTTTTTTTGGAAAGCCATGGGGCTGCTTTGGAGCCTAGTCTAATCAATCAAGATGGGGCATGATGCTGGAGAATTTGTAGGAAGGTATTGTTAAAATGGGTAACTGCTTCATCAAGTGGGAGGTGTTTTAGAGTTGACCAGTTATATTGTTTGAGTTCATTACGAAAGGATGATAGATTAAAATTAGTTTTGTTGTGTACAGTACGATAGGTAGCCTGCTTGGGATTATTGTATTTTTGTTTAGTGATATAGGTAAGGAGATGGTCGCTGATATTGTCAGGAGTATTCCAGTTTTATAAGAGAGGGATTGTTGTTGATCAGTATCCAATCCAGGATGGCTTGTTTCTGGGTTGATTTGTGTATTCTAGTAGGGGAGTTTATGGTTTGTTGAAAGGTAAAGAGATTAAGGTGAATGGAAGGTTTGGGAGAGATGCAGGAATTCCAATCAATATTAAAGTCTCCTAAGATTATGGTTTCCTGAGGAAAGCTACAGGAGACCCAGCTAAGGATATTTTCTAGTGTATTGACGTTATTGCCTGGCGGGATGTAGGAGCATATTATATAGATGGCTTTGGTTTTATTAATTTGGAGTTTGGAACAGAGTATTTCAGCATTGGCTGGGGAGGGGGGCAGGGAGTCAATTAAGGCTAGCTGCAGTTGGGATTTGTATAAAAAGGCCACTCCTCCGCCCTTTTTGTTAAGACGATCTTGCCTTAAGGTGCTATAGCCTGGGGCAGTGATTTCATTGTCTTTTGTACCTGGTTTTAGCCAAGTTTCAGTGAGACAGAGAATATCAAAGGCATAGAAGTCAATTAAAGCATGGAGTTGTGTGATTTTATTGTTGATGCTGCGAATATTTAAGTGAGCTATTGAGAGGGAGTCAGTGGAGAAAGGTGAACCAAAACTATTAGCAGTTTGGTTAGTAGGAGTATGGCTGAGATGATTGTTGGGGCCAGGGTTGGGGTGGATGTCCTCATGTATCAGTAAGAGTGTTTGTGGGACTTGACATACCTTTGTATTTTTGCAGGGTATTAGCTGAAACCGTCTAGTGGTTAGGAATCTGTTATGGTGTAATTTGTGGTAGACAGGGGGAAGGTAGGGACAGGATGATAGGATATTAATATGTGTTTGTTTGGCTAGAGGACGTGTAGAGGTTGTGTGTTTGGCTAAATGAGGAGATTGGCTAAGCATTAGATATTCGTAGGAAGTAAGAGTATAGTAAAGAAGAAGGATGTTAAGAAGTGTTAGAGAATAAAGCATGTTAAGGCTTAAAGGCATGTTATTAGTGAGCTGAGGTTAGCAAGTGTAGGAGTGGGTGGTTTGGGATGGTTTTTGTCTGCAAAATGCAATTACTGGGGCCAGGCACTTTGTAAAGACCCTGGGTGCAGTAGATACGCCAAAGGGCAGTGCAGAGAATTGGTAATGCATTAAGCCAGCCTTGAATCTGAGATATCTTCTGCACGATTGTCTTATTGGAACATGCAGGTATGCCTCTTTTAGGTCTAAAGTCACAAGCCAAGCATTCTTGCCCAGCATGGGCAGAAGCTGCTGCAAAGTCAGCATTTTGAATTTTGAAATGTCCACGTATGTGTTCAAAATCGATAAATCCAGTATTGGCCACCAGGCCTTGTCCTTTCTGGATACCAAGAACAGTCTTGAGTAAAAACCTTGTCCTTTTTCCTGGTCTGGTACTGGCTGAATGGCCCCCATATCCATGAAGGACGTAACCTGTTTCTGTGCCTCTGCCCATTGATTTTTTGGCAGATCTGGCCAACCGTTTGCCATTGGCAGAGTGTGGAAATGGAATCTGTATCCCTGTGATACTATGTTTAGTACCCACTTGCCCTGGGTTATTAATTTCCAGTTTTGAGCAAAAAGTGCTAATTTTCCCCCTAAGGGTGCTGCCAAAAGATAAGTGCTTGGTGCAGGCAGAGGGAAGTCATTGAGACTGTTTTCTGTAGGTTTGCGCCCCATTGCTTTGACCTTTATGAATCTTGCGCCTGGTATCTGGAACCCTTAGGGCATCTGGATTTGCCCCTTTGAGCTTTGTCTGACACAGAAAAGGACCAGTTTTTTGTAGGCCAGTGTCTACTGAATCTTGGTGGCTGCACTTGTAAGAAGTCTTTAACAGTTTGCATAGACTTAGCTTTGTCTTCCATTTTCTTTAAAACCTCTTCTGCCTTAATACCAAAGTATCATGCTGTAAAGGTGCATCTAGCAATTTTGCTTTAACATGATCAGGCAAATTTTTTCCTTTAGCCAGGCATGCCTCCTAATCACAGAGCCAGTAGCTGCGGCCCTGCAGGAGGCCTCTAAGGAATCAAAACCACATTGCAAAGTATGCTTTCCAACCTGTTCAGCTGCATGCAATAATTCCTGCAATTCTTTATTTTCTGCACATTCAGAAATCAATATCATTTTCTGTTTCAGCAATCCCATAACATGTTTTTTGATACTTAAGCATATCAAACTGACAGTTTAAGGCCCTGATTGCCAAGGTTGCAGATGTATAAACCTTTTTTCCCCATCTGTCCAGTGCCCTTAAATCTCTGTCAGAGGGAGTAGGATTTTTTGCTGTTGAGGCCTTAACTCCCTTTGGACCCTGTGAAATAGTTTCAGGATCAGCAGCAGGGTTTCTAAATAAAAATTTATGTGAGTCAGGGACCCTGTAATATCTGTCAGGCTTACTGGAAGCCGAAGGTAAGGAGTCAGGGGACAAGCTTGACTCCGAAAACACATCATCCACAATGTCTAAAAACAGGGGGGATGGCTAAAGGCCTGTGCTGAAGGAGAAGGAGGAAATCCCTGAGCCTCTTTTTTGATTCTGAGAAATCTTGACTCTCCCAGTGAAAAAGCTCCCTCAAAGTATGCAAGGTTTCTCCAAATGAATAATCCTCAGGAGGAGATGCAGATGGTATAGACTCCTCTGCATTAGAATCCTCATAGGGAGGTATAGATAATTCCTGATCAGAAGAGGAATCAGAAGAAATAGAAACCTGATATGAAGATTCATAATCAGTATCTTGCCTAGGCCTCTTATCTGGAGGGGGATGGGTACCCCTGTTCAAGGTAATAAGGTCTTCAGCCATTTTGATCAACTGTTTTTTAGGCATAGAGGCCTGTGCACGTGGCTCATGCATTGTTTTTTTAGTTTTAGAAGTTGCATTTGTCTTTGTTTTTGCAGCTGTCGTCGGTTTGATATACAAATGTTGAGGTCTGAATACACCCTCAGAAGCCGGTGCCTGCTCAGCGGCTTTGGACCCATCCGAGGGAGATATATCCGTCAATCCAATACCTTGAGTATCTTGTGGCATGCCGGACTCCACATGGGTGTCGGTAGAGGCCTGCAACTCGAAGGTAGCGGGTATCAGGGGCTGTGAAAGCACCTCACTGAGTACCGGCGAACCGGCGACTGGCTTAGGAGAAGCTTTGTCATCGGTTTTGGATCTCGACTGCCTTTCTCTGTCCTTTTCTTTGTGTTTTTTATGTACTCCGGTAGTCGGATTGCTATCTGATGACATTTCTGGGTAGTTAAATCTGTTTTCAAAATACTTTGAGGCAAAAATATACCGACGCTTAATAGTGCGTTGGTTAAATCTAGCACAAAACCGACAGCCAAGCATATTGTGATCAGGGCCTAGGCAAGCAATACAGTATAAATGGAAATCCTTATGAGGTATTTGCTTCCCACAAGTAATACAATTATTAACTTTTTCTGACATCGGTATGGAGCAAGAAAAAAGTTTCCCCAACGGGGTACTTAGCTTTAGTGAAGACTTCGTTTCTGAAACTCAAACTCGAATATTTCAGTAGTCGGCCGACCGGCACTTGTGAAATGCTTCTGCTTCAGGCACCGCACGGCAAGAAAGACTAAAGAATATGGTGTCGGCTGCATGTTTTATACCCCTGACAACCTGACGTCGTGGAAGAGGAGACAGCAACCGACGCAGGACCCAAGACTTTGGAATTCAGGCCGACTGAGGGCAACCTGCTAGCAGATTACCCAAATGTAATGACTGCAATAGTGAAACATGAAGAACATCTGAAAGGCAAATATTTAATACAGCATACAGTGATTGAAACTGTAGACTCATTTAAGGACCTGGGTATATGGGTAGATCCAGCTTTTGAGTTTTTCTAATATCAACCGATTGATTAATGATAGTTATAGAACTATAGGTTGCATAAAAAGATATATAAAGTCTAGGAAATCAGAAATGATGTTGCCATTGTTAGTTACATTAGACCCAAACTTGAGTATGAAATAACAATATGGAAACCTTATCAGAAAACAAGCATGAGTAAACTGGAAAGAGTACAGTGGAAATATAGCAAGGGCATCCATGGATGTGAAAATTTAAGTTATTATGAAAGACTAAAGATTGTTTAATGAAATCTTGGAAAATGAGAGAATGCCTGAGGAATGGAGAAGACGTGTTTTGGTACCAATTTTTAAGAATAACGGTGATGTGCAGAGCTGTAGTAACTACAGAGGGATTAAATTGATCAGTCACAACATGAAGTTATGGGAAAGAGCAGTGGAAGCTAGGTTAAGAAGGGACGTGATGATTAGTGATCAGCAGTATGGTTTCATGCTGGGAAAGAGCACTACAGATGCGATGTTTGCTCTGAGAATGTTGATGGAGAAGTACAGAGAAGGTCAGAAGGAGTTGCATTGTGTTTTTGTAGACTTAGAGAAAGCATATGACAGGGTGCCTGGAGAGGAGTTGTGGTATTATATGAGGAAGTCGGGAGTGTCAGAGAAGTATGTAAGACTGACACAGGATATTTACGAGGGTAGTGTGACAGTGGTGAGGTCTGCGATGGGAGTGACGGATCCGTTTAAGGTGAAGGTGGGATTACATCAAGGATCAGCTCTGAGCCCTTTCTTATTTGCAATGGTGATGGACAGGTTGACAGACAAGATCAGACAGAAGTCCCTGTGGACTATGATGTTTGCAGATGACATTGTGATCTGTAGTGAGAGTAGGGAACAGGTGGAGACGATCCTGCAGAGATGGAGATATGCTCTAGAGAGAAGAGGAATGAAGGTCAGCAGCATACCTCTCAAACTGGAAACATCAACAATCTGGACAAGGCCCATGAAAAATAGGTACAAATCTGTATGCTGTTTAACATAAAATTTGCATACATAATTATGTAACCCCACCCACTCCAATTGAATTGTGGGATGCCAACATTCAAACGCAAACTGAAGAACAGACAACCAAAATATTGCACCAGAGTCCCCCTGCAGCCATTCCAACATCTCATTACCTGCCTATTTTCACCCAATTTACCATAAACACTAATGTCATGGTAAGGTGCAATTCTTATTGTTATGTTACTGCAGAGGTAATGTATATATCTGACAGTGAATGCCACATCTTTTTCAGTACACCACCTTGGGAGGGACCCTGCCTATGGATATCATTAGCAATGACACTGCCTCCCATCACCTATGAATGGCATGCTGGTGGTTAAGTGACTATGATACACTCTGGTTCTACTATATTTTGGATTTGAGCTAACAGAGCTCACTATGTACCACCATAGACATCTTGCTCATCAGCAATTCCAAAAGCTTTCTGCTCATAGAATGAAAGGCAAGAAAGTGACAAAATCTGTAGAGGATTTAGGGGAAATCTCAGGATTAAGGAGAATATTACAAAATTCTAGAGGTAGACTGTCCGTCTCTTTCTGAACTTAGATGCTTATTCTGCAAGCTGGGTTACATTATACTAGAATTAGTTATGCAGTTATTTAATATCTATGTAGTTAGCAGTAACCAGAGCCTGTTTTGCCAGAATATGTATTTTAAGAGATTTGCAGCTGCAAGTGAAAGAACTTTCTGAAAATGAAAATAAAACTAAAATAAATAAAACTTAAACAAAGAAACCCATTGCAGATCAAATTAATGATTAAATCAAGACAGCTGCAGCCTTTTACTTATTTTTCCTCCTTTGGGAATATCCAGCCCTATACTTGATGTACTAAAGGTTTTATGGCTATGCACCTTAACAGTAATCTAGAACTGCATAGTAAAGATGATCCCTGTCAATTTTCAGTGTAACATTGTTCATGCACATTTTAATAAACTGTATGTTTTAAAAATCAGTTAAGAATATTGTACATTTCCAGCAATAATGTGCTTGTGTGTTCTCCTGTCTCTATCCAAGCATAAAATAAACAGCGTTCAGAGTAACTGTACTAAGTAATGTATGCATAAACTGGACACTACTGCAAGTATACTTACCTGCTAATGATCTAAAACACCAACTCTGAATTTCTTCACCTCATGGATGTAATACAAATTTTTCGTCGTAAACATCCATTAATTCTAAGGGTCAGTTAAATAATATATTCTCAATTTTAATAAACAGTATTTTTATTTTTTTATTTTATTTAAACAACAGACTCATTTGGATCACAGGAAGTTAACTGTTTTAGAGGTGATAAAGGTGCCCATGACTTTCTTATTTTCAGAATGTAAGAAAATTGACATAAATGAAACTCAAACCAGTGTCCAGGTATTCAACATGTCCTAACTCCTGCACATTCTGTATATGTTAACAGCAAAGCTAATTTTATAACACATATACCACTTCCAAATACTAGAGGGCCATGTTAAATAATATCTGCTGCAGGCTGAAAGAATTCACATTTCCAGTTACTTGCACCCAACACACACACACACACACACACACACACACACACACACACACACACACACACACACACACACCCTTTGTTCCTTTCCTTACCTAATACTTCCCAGCAAAGTTCAAACAGCAGCGAAAAGCAAATGGAGCCCCTCAAGCAGAAAAGCAAACGTCCCATTCTCTCGGCAGCATAAGAAGTCCCAGCAGCGGAGTCCCTCAACAAAGCAAAGTCCCAGCAAAAATAAGCCGAAAACGGCAGCAATGCAGCAAAGAAAAAGTCCCATTCTCTCTCTAGCAGCAAAGCAAACAAAATAAGAAGCAGCGGAGTCCCTCTAGAAGCAAAGCAAAGTCCCAGCAAAAACGAGCCACAGCAGCAGATTTAAGTCCATCTACCAATTCTTCTCTCGGCAGCAACAGTTTAATTCCCGCCTGCTTGCAGCCAGTCGGAAATGATGACATGAGCTCCTTGAGCTCAAGTCCAACTGGCTGGTAGTGCTGATGGAGCTGACGTAATCGCGCATGTGATGACATCAGCTCCGACAGCGCAAATTTTAAAAAATAAAAAAACAAACTGCAAAGAAATCAGAAATGAAGGGGCACCACTTGGAAATCGTGGCACCCCTTCAGTTGGACCCCAAAACTCAGTAAAAACCGAGTAATTTGGGATGGTTGGGAGGTCTGGTCAGCAGGACTAAGACAGAATATATATGTGTGAATGAAAGGGAGGATGGAGGAATGGTGAGGATGCAAGGAGTAGAGGTGGTGAAGGTGGATGCATTTAAATACTTGGGATCAATAGTTCAGAGGAATGGTGAGTGTGGAAGAGAGGTGAAGAAGAGAGTACAGGCAGGATGGAGTGGGTGGAGAAGAGTGTCAGGAGTGATTTGTGACAGATGAGTACCAGTAAGAGTGAAAGGGAAGGTCTACAAGAGGGTAGTGAGACCAGCTATGTTATATGGGTTGGAGACAGTGGCATTGACAAAAAGGCAGGAGTTTGAGCTGGATGTGGCAGAGTTAAAAATGTTAAGATTTGCACTGGGTGTGACGAGGGTGGACAGGATTAGGAATAAGTATATTAGAGGATCAGCCCAGGTTGGAAGGTTAGGAGACAAAGCCAGAGAGGCAAGATTACGTTGGTTTGGACATGTACTGAGGAGGGATGCTGAGTATATTGGGAAAAAGATGCTAAGGATGAAGCTACCAGGTAACAGGAAAAGAGGAAGGCCTAAGATAAGGTTTATGGATGTGGTGAGAGAGGACATGCAGGTGGTTGGTGTGACAGAGCAAGATGCAGAGGACAGGAAGAAATGGAAACAGATGATCCACTGTGGCGACCCCAAACAGGATCAGCTGAAAGAAGATGATGATGATGAAAGACTAAAATATCTGAACTTGTACAGTGTGTCTTATAGATAACTAAGAGGATATCTTATTCAGGTATATAGGGCATTTAGAGACAACTACCTCTGGGAATGTTTGGGGTCATCAAAAAGTACTAGAGAATCATCAGACAACCTATGTAGGAGATTCTATAGGAATGAGAAGTGTACTAATTGGTTCTCAGACAGAACATCTGATGCATGGAAAAGACTACCAAATTACATTAAAGCAAGTACTAGTTTAGATGTTTTTAAGAACAACCTAGATACTTGTTATGGGAAAAAGTGTTTTGGTATATTGGAAAGCTGGAAAGGCATTATGCCCGTCCTTGAAATATTTGTATGTATGTATGCTGCAGTGGTTAAGCAACAGGTCACAATAAGCCAGAGTGCAGTTACCTCATTTCTCAAGTAGTATTCTCAGTATTACCCCAGAGTGTTTTGTACAGAGATCACTTCTTCTTAGACTAATATTTTCACATATAAATGTGAGACATGGGTTATGGATACGCATATATGGTGATGATTAGAAACTGAGTAACATTCTACAAAAATGCACACCCTGGTCCAGCACCAGTGACCCTGCATTTAAATGCCATTAAATATAGCATTGTAACACTTGAAAAGAAAGGTCATAAAGTATCACCATTAAGAATGGTCAAATGATAAAAAAGAATAAAATAAAAATCTTTGTCTTAAAATCAGAAAAAATAAGGCCTTAAATTCCTTCAAAAATGATCCTGATTTATATATGGAAAGTAGGAAATGATATAGTGCTACTGTAGTCAGGCTTCTTTAAGGCCAGTAGGTTATAAGGTAGACAAGCAAACATATGATCTTTTGAACCTGCAAAGATATTTAGAAAATGCTGTAAAGCGAACTTGTGGTCCTTCCTGCATGTGAGACTCATCCAGTCAATATCTACTAAGCCACACCAGTTTCGCTTCCATATCCTGAGGGGAAAGTTCTCTACAGATTGCTTTGCCTTTGTAAAGTTGCAGTTTGGCAAACGTACATTAATGTGAACATGCAATAGTCATTAAACATGGGAGTCTAAATCACAGGTGTCTAAATATGAGAGACTCAATCATAGGTTTTTGGCATCTGGGGGGACTGCTGGTCCAGAACCAGAATTGGGTGGGATAGGGATGAGATGCTAAGTTAGCCCTAGCTGGACCCTAGACATGTTATGCAATGTGCATATAAAGTAGGAAAAGGGAGGAAGACACTTTAAACTTCCAAATGGTAAAGTCACCCATGGCATCTACATTTTTGTATTGTAGGTGTTTTAATAATGGGTTTGATAATTTAATTCAAAAAGTCTGAAATATTGGAAAAGGCAGGAAAGTGACTACTATTATAAGCATTCACAGATAAGCCCGTTTGTGTTTTGGCTTGGAACATGTAATACGCTTGAATGCCATAACTCTGAAAACAATTGAAAGTCCATTATTTGAAATATGACATTTATGACTACCTACGTTTTAATTCGGAAAATGCATCTGAGAAATGCTGTCCTGTGTAGCTATAATGAAAGTCTGAAAGTAAAATTTGATCCAAGTTAATCTGATATCATTACACTAAAATCACATGAGTTCAAGATCACCCCTTCAGAAGGAAATTCATAATGCTAGTTCATAAGGAGTCACATTAGTGATGTGTTGGAAATTTAATAAAAAAAAAATTAAATAAAGGCAAATGACGGGTATATGCTGAAGCACACATAGGCACATTAAATCCTGGAGATTTGTTGATGTGTAATGTGGAGTGCACATCAGTAAAAAGTATGAGGTTCAATCCAGTCCAGTTCACCGCACTAATGTTAAACTCCCCGGTCATTGTTTTCCATAGAAAATTATTGCCAACATGGTTTCTTAAGTGTGACAACAATCATTAATTTTTTTTCTGTAAATCTTCCCTTTCTTTGTATTTGTACAACAGTGGAATAGGTATGTATAAATCTGTGGTATGTGACCCCCACATGAGGATACATTTAGTTTTTGATTGGGTTGAATTCCTAACCAGTTGTTCTCGCCAAGTTGATTCTTTGCTGTGTTGTAACTCCACATGTCATAGTGGAAGCATCTACTGTAATGTCTAGAGGAAAAACAGAGAGAAGCAGCTAATAATTTGAAATCAAAGAGTATCTCAGAACATACTTGTACAATATTTTAATATGTCCACTATATTTTGTGCTTACTATGACCTATGCATCTGAAATATTTGATGAAAAGGGTCTATCAAGATGGAAGAATCTGGAGTTTGCATTTTAAAATGGCATTTAATAATTTGTTGTGATTTGAAATCTGGAATTATTTTGTATGTATTTAAAGGGGCAGGAACAATGTATGGTACAAGTTCAGGCAATATGAAAGCCCATTCTAACATAACATTATAAGTAAAAACCCCTTAGTAGTCAGTATAAGCAATAATTATTCCTCTATAATTACAGTTTCCAAAATATACCTTCTCTATGACTACTTGTTTTTAAGTTCAAATACATACAAATACAAAGAATTGTAGGTACAAAGTTTTTCTAGCCAAATGAAAGCTGGACACAATATACAGGCTATAGGCAGAAAATAAATTAAGGTAATTTCAGAAGGAACATTGCATACATGCACAGTGATACTTACAGGAGACAAAAAAGCTCTATTCCAGGGTTGTCCAACAGATGGCCCTAGGTCCACAATTAGCCCGAAAAAGTATTTTAGCTGGACCTTGGTAAAGGTTCATAGGTTCATAGGTTCATACTAGACTATCTGTCCTAGGGCATTTATAAGCCTAGCCAGAATGTGTTTGGCTTTCGCCACCCATTTTAAATTTATTTTGCTATGCCCTTTTTCGAGGTTAGTATACTGTGCCTCTGTCTAACAGTGACACAGAAGTGATACCCGGGGTAAACCTATGATCTCCCATCCACTCATCAAGATTCCTCTTGAAGAGAGTCAATGAGCGACTCTGCCCAACCTGGAATGGGATTTTATTCCAGAGTGAAGGGAGCCTCTGGGTTATGAATCTGTCCCTCCAGCATGTCCTATTTATTTCAGTGCTGAGGTTCAAGTCTCTCGAGCGTAGCGATGGGATTTGGATTTTCTGAGGTGCAGCATGTCCATTAATTCTGGGTTGGACATGGCTTTATACGTCAGGCACAGATCGCCTCTGAACAGGCGGTATGCCACTGAGTAGAGCTGGAGTTTCTTTAACCGGGCAGCATATGGCATCTGTTTGAGCCCTTTGATCCTCTTGGTGAGGTACTTTTGGGGTCTTTCCAGTTGCTGCAGGTGTCTGGTAAGGTACATCCCAAAAGGGGCATTGTACTCAATTATGGGCCTGATGAGGGATGAGTAAAGAGGCACGATGACCTCCCCTGATCTAGATGTGAATCTCTTCATGATTAGGTGGGCTATATAAAATGTTTTTCTAACCACTTTGGCCACGTGGTTGTCAAATGAGAGAGTGCTCTCAACTTGGGTCCCCAGGTCCCTAATTACTTCTTCTGTACTTAATGGATTACCACCTATGTGGTAATTTGTGGGCACTTTGTTTTTGCCAAAGGGGATGACTATACACTTTTTGGCAATTAGCTTGAAGCCATGGCTCTGGCACCAGTTGTCTGTTTCTATGAGGCCCTTTTGGAGGATGCTTGTGTCGGCTGGAGAGTCGATTATGGCACCCAGTTTGCAGTCATCTGTGAACTTGGTCAGCCACAGTCCTTCCATGTTGGCCTGTACCTCCGAGAAATATATACCGAACAAGAGAGGTCCCAGGACTGAGCCTTGTGGGACACCACTTGTAACTGGTTTGGAGTCTGACATGGCTCCAGCAATTCTAACCATGTGGGTTCTGTCCTTGAGCCAGTTTGCAATCCATCTAGTGACATAGGGGTTTATATTTAAGCTGGTGAGCTTATCTATAATGCCCAAGTGGGGTATTGTATCGAAGGCTTTTGCGAGGTCCAGGTAGGCTGTGTGGACCACCTTCCCTCGTCAATGGCCTTGGTGACTGTTTCAAAGAAATCAACCAGGTTTAAGAGGCAGGATCTGCCCTTAACAAAGCCGAACTGGGTAGGATCCAGTGTCTGTAGGTCCCCAATATCTTTATTTATGAGGTCCATGATGATCCTTTCCATAGCTTTGCAGACCAAGCTAGTCAGGCTTATGGGGCGATAGTTTCCAAGATCCGTTGAGGCACCACCTTTATGGAGAGGGACCACTGTTGCTGTACGCCACTCTTTGGGCATATATCCTGTAGTAAGGCTGAGATTGAACAGTAGTTTTATGTTTGGGTTTAGCTCTTCTTGGAGTTCATGTAGGACGCAGCCCGGGACACCGTCTGGTCCCATTGATGCTGTGTTTTTTGCTTTGGAGAGGGCGGCTCTTACCTGAGCATTTGATATGTCAGGGGGGCAGCACTCTGCTGGGATAGATATTTGCACTTTTGGTGGGGAGGGGGGGAGAAGTTTGCGCTGAACCTGTCAGCTAGGATGTTGGCAATGTCTGTGGGTTCAGTGTATTTTTTGTCATTTTGGACTAATTCTGAGCATATCTGGGAATTACCACCCAGGTTCCTAACATAACTAAAGAAAGCCTTGTGATTATCCTTAGTGTCCTGTGCAATTTTTCTCTCAAAGCTGGCCTTAGACAATTTTATGAGTGCCTGTAGTTTTTTGCTAATACTGATCAGTGATGCCTTCCCTTTCTGGGATTTTACTCTATCATTTAGTAGCTTCCTCCTTCTATTGTATAGTTTGTTTATGGCTGGGGTCCACCAGACAGGACGTCTGCCTTTGGAGGATTGGGTCTTGGTTTTATTTGGGATCGCATGATCCATGCATTCCTGAAGGTGTTCATAGAATGCGTTTATAAAGGATTCTGCGGTCTGGGCCGTATTTTCCACAGGCCCGGGGGCTTTGAAGGATTCCACCTCGGTTTTGAGGAGTGTGAAATTTGCTTTAGAGAAGTTTTCACTGTGTTTTTCTGGGCAGGGGGTGGGGTCGGGATGTGAATATCCAGTGAGATTAGTTTATGGTCTGATCTTACCAGTGAGGGATACACTTCTGGTCTGGAGCATAGAGTCCCCATGTTGGTGATGATCAGGTCCAGTATGTTTTCCCCTCTTGTGGGAGTGGTAACAAGTTGTTCCATAGCATTTGAGTTTATAAATTCTAGGAACCTTTGGGCTAGGGTGTTGGAGCTAGAGTAATGCTCCCAGTCTATGTTTGGGTAGTTGAAGTCGCCCAATATAATGGTGTTTGGAGAGACCTTCATATTTTCCAGTGTTCTCAGAAAGGCCGAGTGGGGTTCCTGGGTTTGGGAGGGTGGTCTGTAGCAGGCTATAAACTGGAAGGCAGTTTTACCCACTGTTAGTTGCACATGGATAGTCTCTGATGCTTCGTGCTTTGCCACCAACCTGGAGGTGTGGGTATCTTTGATGAATATCGATACTCCCCCTCCTTTTGTGGTTCTGTCCAAGTTTTGGGGCAGAAAAGCATGGTATGAGGTATAACCTGGTAGTGCTGAGGTGCTCTTGGGAGCCCTGAACCAGGTTTCTGTTACTGCAGAGATATCGATGTTCTCCATGCTAAGGAGAGTTTCGAGTGCATGCATCTTGAGGTTTAGACTTCTGGCGTTGAGTAGCATTACTCTTAGTTTCTTATCCCTTGTGATCCCTATGGAGGTGGGTTTATCTTTTGAGCCTTGCCTAAAAAAGGCACTATGGGGGTAGCAAGAGCCTTTGCCAATATCCGAAAGCCCAGGGGTGACAGGTGCAAGCCATCCCTAGTGAAGCATCGTGGCTTGTCGAGCATATCATCCCAAGTTGACAGGCATTGGATCCCCTTTGAATGACACCAGTACTTAAGCCAATTGTTGAAACTGATCATCTTGTCTTCATATTGTGGCATCATTCTTGGTGAGGGTAAGATGCTACTCAAGGTCAGGGTCATACCGGCCTGGGTTACATGCTCAGAGAGCTCCTTTATGTCTCTTTTCATGTAGTCCAGGGAGGTACGTCTAAGGTCATTCACACCAGCATGGACAATGACTGAGTCATATTTGTACTTGCCTTGGAGTGACCTGAGTGCTTGTGTTATGTGGCGGATCCTAGCGCCCGACAGGCTGCTCACCGTGACCCTTTCCTTGTTCAGCCTGGTGAGCGGGACGTCAGTGTGCCTGATGATAGAGTCACCTATTACAAGTGTATCAGGTGTGTTGTTTAGTCTTAAGGGCTGTGACTGTTCGGCACACTGGCTTTGTGAGATATGTGCTGCACGTGTTTTGTTTTGGGGTAGCGGTTGCTTGGGTGTCTGCTTTGGAGGTCTCTGCTGCTTAGTAGTCTCCTGCATTTTATGTAGGCATGACTAAAAGGAAATTCAAACAAAGAATTTATAATCATGTATACGACATTAGATGTAATAATCAGTTAAATGCATTAGCTAAGCATGTTTCCATCAACTATGGCCATGGTTTTGTGTTTAGAGTGCTCCAAGTAATACATCAAAGTCAGAGAGGGGGAGATTATATGAGTTATTTGGAACAAAAAGAACTGGAGTGGGTTTTCAAATTAAGAGCTCATTATCTACCAGGCCTTAACGCATTTATCTCCCTACGATCAGTACTAAGGTCTCATAGGTGAAGTTATAAGTATTCAGTTACATGTTTTGTATCTTGAAGTTTTTTAGTATTAACCTAATATTCACATCTGTTGAATGTGTATGTTTTAGTATATTGTTATAGATAGGATTTTACTAATAGGTATGAATCTGAATTTTATTTAGTAGCTCTAAAATTGTATTGTTTATACATATATAAAATTTTTAGAGAAAGGTTTATATAGTGTTGTGCTTTTAACATTGATTATACATAGATCTGCAATAGGAATTCTCTTGCTGCTTTAAGGGAGCTGATGTTGCAAATGCTTGATTAGTTAAGGGTTTAACTTGATTGCACAGCCTTCATTGGATGATTTGAATTAATTGAATTGGTTTGTTATATTTCAGTAGAACTGACTTATTTTGTTTTATGATCTGAAGAAACGTATTCATACGCGAAAGCGCTCATCTCTGTTATCTACAATAAAACAAAGTGGATTTTAGAATTGATTTTGCCTCATTCTGTGTTGAGACTGCACGTGTGTTTTTTCTCATCTGCTTAGGCAGATCTTTATTTAGAGCCTCCGAGTATGTTTTTGTGTTATTATGTGTTTGGTTTGCTGTCGTGGTAGGTCTATGTGAGACTGGAATTGTAGTGAGTGTGGTTTCCTTCTCCTCCTGACTGGTTATGCCAGTACTGAGTTGAGAGAGCTTAGCCTCCAGTTTGGCTATATGGTTGCATCTCTCACATGTGTTGGAATTTGTTGGGAGGAGGAGAGGGTTGTCTGTGTACATGAGGCAGTTGTAACATTGCCTCAAGATTCCCAGATTCACCAGCTGGACCGGAGAGGAGATTGACAACTGACCTTTGAACATGCTAGAATAATATTGGGAATTCCTTAATAATTGAAAACAAGGGCCAGTGGGGAGTGAGGGTATAGTGCTTTTAATTTTTAGTGCTGACTTACATAATTGCTTTAGCGAGCAAGTGCCAGATAACTTAAGTGCAATGTGTTACAGGTAACTTAAATGCAAAAACGACAAACAGGAACTTCCTTTCAAGTGAAACAAGGAAATAAGTACAGTAAGCAATGCAGATATCACTAGTGATCCACAGAAGCGCTGAGAAGCCGCGTATTAGGTGGAATTAGCTTTCCAGGGAAATAACAAGCAAGCAAACAATAAGCATATAAACAAAGCTAGATTCAGCAGGCCTGGATCTAGTCTATGCTACAGCAAACAAGGTGTACCAATTTCAGTAAGATACAGTTCAGATATTCAGGCACTATAAACCTTTAACCAGAAATTCCCAGCTCAGAAGGGCAGAGTCCAGCCTCTTCTCCCACAAGAGTGCAGACCACAAACCTTCTTAATGTAAAATAACTGGCCTGAAGCCCAAGTGCTTAAACCAGAACTAATACACTTTAAGAATAACAGACAATGGGCTCTCAATCAGCAGTTCCCAATTTAGAAGGATGAAAGCTACCTATCCTGCCACCACAGTGCATGCCACAAACCTTCCTAATGTAAAACAACTGGTCTGAAGCCCAAGTGCTTAATCCAAAAGACTTAGAATGATAGCTACACTTTAATCAAGTTACTACCAAGCAGTAATAAATACAATTGAATACTTTAGAGAATGCCTGGATTAGTGCTCAAGTTACACAAAGCTAGATCCAGCAGGCCCAAATCCAGTCTATGCCACAGTAAACAAGGTGCACCAACTTCAGTAAGAAGCAGTTCAGATATGCATGCACTATAAGCCTTTAACCAGAAATTCCCAGCTCAGAAGGGCAGAGTCCAGCCTCTCCTCCCACAAGAGTGCAGACCACGAACCCTCTTAATGTAAAATAACTGGCCTGAAAGCCCAAGTGCTTAAACCAGAATAATACACTTTTAGAATAACAGACACTGAGCCCTCAATCAGCAGTTCCCAACCTAGAAGGATGTAAGCTACCTGTTCTGCCACTACAGTGCAGACCACAAACCCTCTCAGTGCAAAACAACTGGTCCGAAGCCCAAGTGTTTAAACCAAAAGGCTTAGAGTGAGTTACACTAAGCAGTAATAAATACAATTGAGTACTTTTAAGATGATGCAAAAGTAAAATAAAGTAGGTAGAAACACAAGTACAGTAAAAGCAGATGAAAATTTTTTTTTTTTTTCCTGAACAAGTGCTGAGATCAAAGAAACAGATTTGAGTGCTGAAACTAGAAAACTGGTAGTTATAAGAAAAAAAAAACTAAGCTAGAAGGCTTCCCTCCAACACAGAAGGGCTTGGGGGCTCATAAGCCTACAAATAGTCTATACCACTTAACAGGAAAGGCAGGAAACAAGCTTAATTTTTTTTTTCTGTTTCCCAGATGCTCTCTTTGTACACAGTAGGAGTGCCTGAAATCAGAATATGTTCTCACTGCACTCAGTTGAGTGAGCAAATGAGATGGGCCCAGAAGGAGTATCCAAACACAAATTTACAAGGGGGGCGGGCAGTTTCAAGGCCACTAAGATTAACACCAAAACAAAAACAGGGAGGGTGGGTGTGACTAACTGAAGAGCAGAGTCAAAACTTCCAGTTATGTTAATATTCCTGCAACACACAGTTAAAATCAATTTAAATACTGTATTTTTTTGAAAAAAAAAGTGCAGATAAAGGTACTTAAATTCTCTTATACGTCCAGTTGAATACAGCAAGTTCTTAGCCGGCCAAAGCTGAGGTTTTAAGTAGAAAATATTTCACACTGTACCACTTAAATAGGCAAGGACAGGAAATCAAAGAATGTGGCTACCCCCACACCTGTAATTACTAGCAAATAACAAAATTCAGCAAACACTAACTTCCAGTTCAGTTAATATTCCTGCAACACACAGTTAAAATCAATTTAAATACTGTATTTTTTGAAAAAAAAGTGCAGATAAAGGTACTTAAATTCTCTTATACATCCAGTTGAATACAGCAAGTTCTTAGCGGGCCAAAGCTGAGGTTTTTAAGCAGAAAATATTTCACACTGTACCACTTAAATAGGCAAGGACAGGAAATCAAAGAATGTGGCTACCTGTAATTACTAGCAAATAACAAAATTCAGCAAACACTGACTAACTTCCAGTTCAGTTAATATTCCTGCAACACACAGTTAAAATCAATTTAAATACTGTATTTTTTGAAAAAAAGTGCAGATAAAGGTACTTAAATTCTCTTATACATCCAGTTGAATACAGCAAGTTCTTAGCCGGCCAAAGCTGAGGTTTTTAAGCCTGTCCTACAATATACTGTTTTGAATGGATAGATACATATTGGACATGATAATGTGCCCATCACAAAACCTTGTGAATTGTGGTAAATAGCCTCTGAGCCCAAAGGACTGGACAACTCTGCTCTAGTCCAATAAAAAGGATTTCACTTTCCAGGACTAATGACTTGTTAAACTGCTGAATAAATTGAGATTGTATGTCTGCATTTGGTTAGAAGCCTTTAAGTAGTAAGAGAGCAACTTATAGAAGACTAAAAGCAGAAACCCAAACTCTGCTTTTAGCAAATGCTGAAGTGTGTTACTGGCACAAGCACTCTCCCTTCTGTATCTTCCCCCATGCAAAATGATTCCCCTGCCATACTTCTAATATTTTAGGTATTCCTCCACTAAATGTGCCAAAGTTGAAAAATTACTAAAAAACAGCCTCCCTGTACCTCAGCAAGCATAACATTGATGAGGTTCCATCTGCCCAAGTTGAAATCACAGATGCTGAACTCCAGACTGCTGTTTTCCAATAGGATATCACTGCCAGTGCACACTGCACCAACAATGACTCATTTGTTTTCACTGATTCCTTCTTTCTACATATGGGTTTGACCATGGAGTTAGAATATATAAGTTTGTTTTTGTGGGAGCTTGTCCCCTCACCGTAGGAGAAAACACATTTATGTTTTTCAACAGGTTGAATTCCTAACCACATATGTTTGGTGAGTTACTGCCTTGCTACTCAATGAGTCATAGGGAGACCAGGAAAAACAGTTCATATGCTTTCATTCCCCTGAGTTCTGGGCTGATTTCAGCAACTCTGAAAACAGAATGTGCATAACCTATTTCAGCCTTCTGTCACTTGAATTCTTGCTGTTCAAAAGTTAGTTCATTTTCTTCTTTTTTTCTCCAAGTTTTGTTTAATGAATCTTTATTTCTGTTATTAACTAACGCATACAACAGCCAAGTAAACTTATTTAAAACTATGCAGGCTTATTTTAACTGTCTTTTACTACAGTTACATATTTAGAGCTGCATTTATGTTAATGGGTAAATTATTCAAAATTGAAATAATGCAACCATGCTCTCAAACATACTCTTTCCTCAGAAAGAACAGGACTCAGGAACAAGGAACACAATCTCCATTTGTCTGTAGGGGGCAAATATTTCTAATGCGCAGGGAAGTGCCTCACTCTTTTCAGACAAAAATGGCATAATTAAATTTGAGACTGGCAAAACTTAAAGAAAACGTTTACCATTGTCAGGTAACCTTAGAATGGGAAGATTAAGCTTGCTGAAGCAGTCTTTTCAGTAGCATTTGTTTATATTCATTGGACCATTTTTCAATTAATTTAAGATTACACATCTCACCAACTACCTGCTCAGTTTTGTATATGCTTACTGGGGAAATTTCGCTGTGTTTAAAAGTTTATCTCCATTTCCAGCATATTTCCCCATAGTAATAATTTGACTTTAGAGGGGAGTCAGAAGAGATGTTTAATTCTCTTTGACTGAGCTGGTCATGATTTTTCACTTAAAATGTTTTGTATAAATCTTAGGACAGAACTTTGGTTGCAAATACATTTGTTTATTTCTCTTTACCAAGGCTTTCATGATAAAGGCACAGCTGCAAATGTCTTGGTACACATATTTCTGTATTTTTCCAACGTCTTTCATGTTGGTTGCTTTACACAACTGCAGTCCTTTGATTACAATTTTAAACATGTTTGTTTTGCCCAGCATATACATTTGGCAAGGAGTTTATAAATATGCTGCATGACAGATCTTGTCAATGTATGTTGAAATATACTGAATAAAGAACTAATAAGATTAGAGTGAATGCTGAAATGTGATAGTGAAGCTGTGAAAGGTAAATCATTGAGTTCACTTACTCTGATCTTATCTGAAATAATCTGATATTTATAATATTAAGTAAACTACAGTACCTTAAGTCACAGCAATTAAAGTGCTGTTATTCTTCATGTAGTACATGGAGCAATTACTCTCCTAAATTGGGAAGAAGATAACTGTGTTAAGCACTTTACTGATGTAAGAAAGGTGCTTAACAAACTTTATTAACCACCTCTTAGTGTTGTTATGCATTAGTGTTGTGCTAGATTATTAACAGCAGCCACTACTGTACAGCGTCTAAAGCATTTTCACAGGTTTAATGGCTTTAATGCACTTTCCACCATCCCACAGAAACAAAACAATGTCAAAATGAAGTATATAACAGCCATTTAAATCTGTCCATTCATCAGAAGGACATTTCACTTCTGTCCTCTGTGCAGCAGTATTATGTGAGCTAAGCTTCCATGTGCTACATAGAATTATGATAGCTCTCCAGTCATAGCTTTTTATTATTGTGTTCTTGAAATGGATTCAAGAAATTCACCAATTGAACTTCCCTCATGAGATGAATTTCTTGATTCCATTTCTTGAACACATTAACAAATTGGCTATGATTGGCTATCTGATCATATACCCCTTTATTTCATACTGTATGATTTATGGCAGTATGCATTTCTTAGTTTGGAAAATAACATTGATTAATTGTTTTACTTATACTTGACTTCTCAGAACTGACTTTTACACATTACATTGTTGTGCTTTGGGGTCCAATCAAAATAAAGTTTAAATGGTTGCTAAGAACCGTGATCAATGTTAGTACTGGGTGCATGGCACACAGAGATAAAACCCTGACTATGACACAGACAATCCATGTTCTGTTAACAGTCTAGGTGATGGAAATGCAGGGTGGGGGAGGGCGATAGTAATCACTATATACCAGCTAACGTATTCGGAGCTAATGAAGGCCATCCAGCTAACTGCCTGGCTGACCCATACAGGAGTATAGGTGCAAGGCTGCAGTTTTTACCCCCTGTTACTGTACTGCATAGTATTGTGCCATGCTGGCAGGCAGCCAACATGTGTGGTCACCTGCATGTTGCCTCCTTCCAGCAGTGACTGGAGAAATTGCTGTGGTCTACAGGAGGGAGATATTTGGTACTCAGCACCATCATGGATGCCTCATATAAAAAACATCAGACACTCTCCTTCTGGGCAATGGGGAATGAAGGAGCCCCAGCAGAAACTGTCCCTACTTCTGGACAGTTAACACCCCCAATAAGCTTAAAGAATAGACCATTGACCCCTGACTGCAAAAGCTCCACCTCTTCCACTTACTGCTCCAGGAGAGATCTACTTCTAAAAATATCGATTGCTGATCATACTGAACAAGGAAAAAGAAGATGATGTCAGCAAGCTTGCACCACTGGGCATCTTTAGGTTACATTCACCAACTGGTCACTAAGGAATATGTTGTATAGAGGGTTTGTACCCCCTCCCACAAATTGCTGGGGCAGCTACTGAAATGCTCCTTTTTTCAGACACTGGAGAATGAAATGATGAGATGCAAAGTACAGGCAGTGTGAGAGTCGTCTTATATAGCATCGCATATAAAATGACAACAAAAGTCTTCATCCTGTTGACAGTAAAAGAGGGAGATTCTGTAATATCCAACACCTGCTTACCCTTGCAGGAAAATCCATGATCGGGTATATCATTGACCATATGGCTGCTGTCCATGGGACTCTATTGCATTATCACATACACCCACCCTTCGTGCAATGCTGCAGTTAATTGCTAAGTCCTACCATCCAGTGACACAAGTCTGTTTTGGAACCCTATTCACTGACATCACACTGAAATCTTATTGCACTGCTGTTTATTCCTTTACAGTGCAAAGGTTAAATGTGTCATTGGTATATGTATTAAGTAACTATGAAAATTAAGTTTCCAATCCATTCCCCAATTTCTACACAGGACAGCATCCCACATCACCCTGTAATCCTTCTTTTCCAGGAGGATAAGCCTTTTGCCAGCCATCCTTAATATTAGAGCAGTAAGAGGCAAGAGGTGAAGATCAAGTAGCCGTCATGTATTAAGGGTGGGGGAGTTTCATCCTACCTCTGCCCTGGTACCTCAGAATGTTTCTGTATGCTGATAGTGAAATGCATGCAGTGATAGTCTCACTGCCCTAACCATGCAAGGCATCCATTGTGACCCCACTGCCCCCGCTGCTACCAGGCATGCAGTGTGAACTCCAATAACGTAATGCTTACAGTGTCAGTCTCACTGCCTCACTGGTGAAAAGTATGCAGTGTCAGTGCCACTAGGCCATTGGTGGAAGTCATGCAGTATGCAGTCTACTGCTGAATGTTGTTAGGCATGTAGAGTCAGCACCTCTGCCTCACTGGGGGCCTCTGCACAGTCATCACCACCTTATCATGTTGTCTCCTTGGAGGTACTAACAGTGTTTGTACCCATTAATAATCTTTTGGTCTTAGCAAGGAGATGCTTCTGTGGCTGCCAGCCTTACTTCACATCAACTTGTCCTCTGAGATAAAACAGCCAATCTAAACATGCATTAGTCATTCTGCTCCTATAGTCCTCATTTGTCCCCTGGTACCATAGTCACAACTCAGGCCTGTATCACCCGTGTTTTTATTTGAGTCTACAACCTGAATGCCAATTGTCAGTTTGGGGGCATGAAACTCTTTAATGACAGGCACAGCTATAGTGTTCAAGTTTTTTTTTAAGCTTTTATTTTTCCAAATCATTTACCATCAGCTTTTTTAAAAATCACATGTTACAGTTTGTTGTTCTGACTCTCTGCAGATAACACATAACTGTGTATCCGTCTGTTTGTGTAGATTCAGAAAAGCCTAATATTTTAGACTGCCATTTCTTCCCTCAGTCTCGGCAGAAGTGACTGCAGCCTTCTGTTAGTAAGTACGCTGTTTGTTTCCCTAACCAAGAACTTGGCATCCTTACAAATGAGGCTCTGTTTCAGTCTGTGTGTTTCCTTCCTTATGGTTTGTCACTTTCCTGCAAATACAGTATAGCTTGATGGGTGATTCTTTTCTTAAATGAAACAAAAAAAAAAAACTGCCATTCCTCGACCTATTAACAAAAATTAAAGTTTATTGTTTTATTTTATGAAGAGCCAATACAAATCACAAAAATGAATAAGGACATGTTGGACACCATTTTCTTGCTCATGATTTAGACTTGATTCTCTTCAAGCTTAGATAAGCAAACAATATCCCACAGAAGCTACTCTTAGCATTTCTGTCAGATGTTGGTATCCCCAGTACACTGAAATCAGACTGACTCTAACGCCAAAGTTTTTACAGCAGCCATTTTACTTCCCTCTAGCGCTTGCTCCATGTGGACTAATGGATATTTTAGTTTACTTTTTAAAGAATCTGTCTTTTCTCAGGTTACATTGTTTGATAAATAGCTACTTCCATTTTGCAGAGCAATTAGTCAATTGAGTCTGACCAAGTAACAGTCTTATTGTTATATCCTTGCTGCAGGTTACATACTGGCTAAATCCAGTCATCAAAATAATAAACAAACAAATAAATAGTGCAGCATGAAATGAATGAGGGCAGTGAGGTAGGTTACAGAAGTAGGTTACATGTTGTAAAACCACTCTGCACGTGGATGAAACAATCAGGATACATGATTCGTAGACAGTCACGGAGGAACATCAGGTGAATGAAGTACTCAGAGTGTATATTCAGACGGTTGTGGAGGAACTTTGGTCGAATAAAGTATTCAGGGTGTATAATTCAGACAGTCACAGAGGAACATCAGGTGGATGAAGTATTCAGGGTATATAATTCAGACAGTCACAGAGGAACATCAGGTGCATGAAGTATTCAGGGTGTATAATTCAGACAGTCATGGAGGAACATCAGGTGGATGAAGTATTCAGGGTGTATAATTCAGACAGTCATGGAAGAACATTAGGTGGATAAAGTATTCAGAGTGTATAATTCAGACAATCATGGAGGAACATCAGTTGGATGAAGTATTCAGAGTGTATAATTCAGACAGTCATGGGGGAACATCAGGTGGATGAAATATTCAGGGTGTATAATTCAGACAGTCACAGAGAAGCATCAGTTAGATGAAGTATTCAGGACGTATAATTCAGACTCATGGATGAACATTGGTTGAAGTATTCAGGGTGTATAATTCAGACAGTGCAGCAGTAGCATTGTCGCCTCACAGCAAGAGGTTCTCCCATTCGATTATCTGCTGGAGTGCCTTCTGTGTGGAGTCTGCATGTCCTCCCTGCAGTCGAGTGGTGTTTGAAAGACATGCGTGAATGGGCGTGCCTTCATTGAAGGTTGGGTGTCGGGCTGGCACCTCGGCACCGTAAAAATCGACTGCCAATCATTAGCAGTCTGAAGTTCTGCTGTGGGGACCCCTAATCTGGAAAAGCTGAAAGAAAAACAACAACAACAACAGAGGAACATCAGGTGGATGAAGTATTCAGGGTGTATAATTCAGACAGTCACAGTGGAACATCAGTTGGATGAAGTATTCAGGGTGTATATTTCAGACAGTCACAGAGGAACATCAGGTGGATAAAGTATTCAGGGTGTATAATTCTGACAGTCACCGAGGAACATCAGTTGAGGGCATTACTGAAGTGGGGCTAAGTGCTTAGAATTCAGATGTTGAGTGTTGCACTGAAGATGGCTGTACACAAAGGTTCTTAAACTAGAAGAAAAAATAAATGTTTAAAACATATTTTCAAAGTTTTTATCTGACATGGTGGTTGCACTCCTGTCATTCCGTTTTAACAGACATGAAATAGTTAAATATTACTTAGCCTGTTATTCCATCTTTTATCTCTCACATTAGTATGACATGGTTCTGACTGATTCATGTGACTAAGTTTATTTGTTTGCTGGAAAAAAGTTACAATAGCATCACAATCAAATTAGAATAAGCACTGTTAACCCTTTTTATGTATTGAATGTATCCCTTTTTGAATACAACCCACACAACAAAATCAAAAATAAATGCAATATATTTTGACAGTTCAAGGCAACAACTCAACCAACATATATTTGTGAGGGACCAGAATGCACACAGAAGAAAGTCACATGACCATGAAACAAAATAATGTCAAAAATTCATAACTTGAAGAGTGTGTGTATATATCAATGTCTAGATCACTAAAAATCTGTCAGATTATGCTGCTTATTACTAATTTTTCTTTTTAAATAGATGTTTCATGTACAGATTTTGTAGTTTTCAGGAAAGACCAGTAAATATGAGTTCTTGACTTCTCAGTTTTAGTAATACTTTACTTCAGTTTAAAAACTAGAGTGAGTTAAGCTTCTTGCTTAACCTTCTTGGACTTAAATATTTACAGGCGTGTTTGTCTGATTTGACCTACTTTATCTGTTTGCCTTTAGTGCTCTGTTTTTGCCAACATTGTTGATGTTATACATTAGTACAGGGTGCAGTCTGCTGATGTCTTTCTTATCTGTAGTTCCTTATCTATGTGTGACTTCTGCTATTGTTCTTTGTTTAAAGGATCATTGGTGAAGGCTGATACTACATTCTTCAGTGTTGCAATTCTACTGAGATAGTTAGGATTGTATTTTAGCAGTCACCAGTTATTACGTGGACCCAATATAGAGCCAGGTTGTGTTCATGTTGTCATTTTGTGTGTTTTACTCTTGTGTGTGATCCAGCAAATGCACTAATATTGTTTAGAACCTTGTTACTATATGGGAGCACCTTCTTTTGTATTAATGTATACCACTAGTACAATCGAAAGGTGATGTTAAAGGTTGCCTGCAAGTTTATTTTTTCTGTTGCATTTTGAAGTTCACACTTACACTTCCTGCCAAAGAGGATTACAGGATTCTAAACATTTTGCATATTTTCCTCTTAACATGACTTCAGTGTATGATCTGGATTTAAACTAGAACAGGTTGAGAGATCCAGTGCAGTTTCCAAATACAGAGATTGTAAAATGTCCTAAAAGTATTTATCCTTTTTAATGTGGGTATAGCATTTTCTCTACACTGGCAGACAAGGACATGAATATAGGTATCAAGATAAATTGTTGTCACTCTATTTTTTATTTTTAAATCATTAAAAGTGTAGTCTTAAACACTTCCACACCATTCACACATACCTGGCAGAGTTACTTTGAAAGTACATTAAATGTACTAACAAAATAATTAAGATAAAATGAATGAAAAATATCCTACAAGGAAATGAGAACGCATGCCATTTACTGTGTAGCTTTCTCATATCCTCCTGTTATATATGGGTATATAGGTTGAAGGTTAATGGGCTAGACAGAGTGATCTTTGTCATGTGATACACAGTGCTTCCAGATAATTCACATGGAATATAGATCTCATAGAGGTTAGACCACAACTACTGTGCCTGTGACTTATTTATTAAGCTTCCTGATATGACATAGTACCAGAGCTGTAAAAATACCTGTCAGAACTGAAGTGATATGTCTGCAGAAGTAAATACACTTGCATTCAGGTTTCTCCAAAATATAATTTTCAGTAGGCATATGTTCACCTGAACCCTCCTGAAATTTTTATACTTCAAGTAAGTTTAACAGAAAAGTATAAGCTTTGGATACAGGAATTTGGTGTATTCCTCTCTGCAAATGGACTAGCTAATAAACTGTTAAATGTTCATTGTGTTGTATTTCTCTATTTTACTGGGTAAAGTATATATAAAAGTCATCACCTAAATGTAGTAGAATACAATGACATGGCACTCTGTGTCCAATCATTGTCTAAGACCTCAGTGCATATCCAGTAATTTCTAAGTCAGAAGACTAGTCAACTGGAGTACCATTCCAGTTTCTTGGTATACAAAAAAGAGAAATATTGTCAGGTCTCCACCTTCTGCTGGTAAACGTGTATCTTGTCTTTTTGTGTCAGTTTTATCTCTCACGTTGACCAACACCATTCCACAGATTGTTGTATAATATGAATGAGAGTTGGGAAAGTAAGCTGTATGTGAACAAAAGAGACACTTAGA
>NC_056725.1:1160925060-1160932560 GCF_019279795.1 Protopterus annectens | reverse complement strand
TTGTTACCTGTCTGTAAAGAACCAATTGGCAATGGAGTGGGATTTGAATTACACCACTGCAAACCAGGGTATCACCAACAAGGGCTATGGTCTTTGGATCCCTGCCCACAGTAGGCCTGTTGACCTACAGGGGGTAGTCTTCAGGTCACACCATATATAATTCTGCCAATTTAAAGTAAAAAAGAATGGTGCAAGCAACTCTGATTCAATGACCTGTCCACCGAATGTAACCTGCCCGAGAGCAGAAAGAGAATATGAACTGCTGTCATGGGTGTAGGCTTCCAACATCCACACCCAGACTAGGACTACATGTTGACCACTTACAGAGCTGGGCCTTTGGCCTATCACCCCAGCTCCCCTACTCACTACTTTATCTGTGAACCACAGTGCCTTCCAGTGCCCCTTATTCATGGTAAATGCTTTTCCAACAAGATATTATTTCTCATACAGACACACAGACACACTTTCACAGCTTCAGGGACAACTGGTAGAATTCCTCAGTTCTCCACAGATTTCTTCCAGGCATGGTAGTACTGCCTCCACTCTAGATATGTTTAGAGACCAAACCAGTTACTTGACCACTCTTGCCTTATTATAAAGAAGACTGTGATCTGTGGCTAAATAAAAGCCCTAGCTGTCTCTTACTAATGAAATACCGGATTTAATTATTCCAAGCCAGTAAAGTCATGCAAATTGCAAACCATGTAACTAGCAAAGACTGACTTTACTCTACTTTCAGTTACGATATATAAATATAAATGTATATATATATATATATATATATATATATATATATATATATATATATATATATACAGATATCCGCTAATCATTTTGTACCCACAGAAAACTATGGGGCTTGGTTATATCACATTACATTTCTTTCTTTTTCACACACAATATTCAGAAATTTCACATGCAATGGAAAGATTTCTCATTTGAATATTAATCACTGATTCCCATAAAGAGTTTTACAATGAATCTAAACATTTCTGTAGCTTAATTATATACAAGTAATTAAGTCTTTACTAAAAATCTTCAGAAAGTTATACTTTACATTTCAAATACTAGTTTCATACATTTCTTTTCTTTTCATCTCCATTTTACATTTACAGGGAAATAGTCATTCATTCTCTGGGCACATTAAATGCACATATTCCAGATTAAGCAGAGGTCAAACAAAGCCTGACATGTGTGCCAACAACCTGAAACAAGAAAGAAAAGAATATGTCACACTTTTAAATAATTTTTTTATGTCCCCTGGCACCAATCTAGGGAGAGGATATAAAGGTTTAAATGATATAAACAGTGACAGAGTAAGAGAAGACTGAGATAAAGTTGTTTTTCTTTCAGCTTTTCCCGGTTAGGGGTAGCCACAGTGGAACTCTGGTCCACTAATGATTGACCGTAGGTTTTTATGGTGCCAGGGTGCCAGCCCGACGCCCAACCTTCAACGAAGGCACGCCCATTCACGCATGTCTTCGAGCACCACTCGATCGCAGGGAGGACATGCAGACTCCACACAGAAGGTGCTCCAGCCAAGAACTGAACGGGAGAACCTCTCGCTGTGAGGCGACAATGCTACCACTGCACCACCGTGGCTGTCAGAGAAGACTGAGATAAAGTAAGAGTAAGAAAAACCTAAAAGAATGGAGTATATAATTGCAGAGGTGGGATATTTGGGGAAAAAAGCAATGTGAAAAAACTACCGAATGAAGAATAAAAAGTAGTGACAGAGGAATGAGGGATGTGAAAACTTATGCATAAAAAGGAGCTGGGTTGGCATGATAAATAAAGCAAAGCTGAGGTCTAAGAATGTACGAAATCCAGATCCACATAAAACAAAGTTCATCCCTGTCCATACTGAATTGCAACTTGGAAATATGGATGGAAAGAAGAAAATGTATCCCAGGATTACCTATTGGAGTACTAATGGACAGAAGCAGCTCCTAAATGCTTTATTATCCTATATATCAACTTATGAATAGACAAAGAGATGAACAGGTTGTCAGAATGAGGATAGCAAGGGGAGGAGTTCAGAAGAGTTTAATACAATAACAAAGAAGGAGAATGATCAGAATGGGAAAGACCAGGGAGAGGAATGGTGAGAAACCCAGAGTACAGTGTTAGTCCCAGAAAACCATACTGTCTGATCTTCTGAGACCAGAAGTGGCCAAATATAGCTGTTAGGCTACTGAAGGAGTTTAGCATAGATAGAGTAAAGTCTGAAAACCAGACTGGGAAGCTTGAGGAAGTCATGATGGCAGTAGGATTAAGGAGGTGATGTTGAACTGGGGGTTTAACCAAGTGAATAGAACGGAAATATTGAGGAGTTTAAGGGAGGAGAGTAGAACTAGTCTGATTGCATGAGGTCAACATTAAAAGGAATGGGCTTGATTATTTCAGGAGAAGTGTACTTCAGGAAGCAAGAGAGTCTGGTGATAGGTATGATGGCTGAAAATACAGAAGGAAGGTGACAGAGACAGTGACTATAACTATAAAGACATGAATGATGAGACAAAGGGTGGGAGATGAGAAAGAGAATAGGATATGTGCACAAGGACCAAATGTGGATTATTTGCATCTACATTTTGTTTGAAAATGATTTTGCATAATGAAAGATGGTAGAGGTGAGGGAATACAACTGTATGGAGGAAATTCCCTAAAGCAAAATAACTTGAGAAATATAGAGTATTCAATAAAATGGAAAAGAATATGATAAATAATGAAGACATAAGTGCTGGCAGAATAAAGGGAACTAGGAGGCTACATGGCATGAGAGAATGGAAAAGAACAAAGGCAATACAGAATGCATTTTTAGAAGAGATGGCTCCAAACAAATAAGGAGACTCAATATATTTTTAGTTAGAAGTACATTAGGAGAAAAAGTGCAAGGGACAATGGGAGAAATGTGTATATCAGACTATATCAAATACTTTGGCATGTTTAAAGGACAGAGAAGTGAAACGGAAAGGATAAGATTGGAATGAGAGCTATTGGAAGATAGTGACAGGAAAGGAAAGAAAAGGGAAGACGAGGGGAGGAGGCAAAGAAGAGTAATAAAATTAAGGAAAGACAAGAGTACAATGGGGGATGATGAGACAGAATGAATGGTTTATGGAGAAACAAGAAAATAAAAATATGAGGCAAGAGAAAGAAATATTGTCTGAGTGGATTTTGGCCTAGAAAGAAAGAAAAAAAGGTAAAAATATTCAAAAGATGGTACAGAAATTAGCATAAAAGAAGTGCAGGTGAAAGGTGAGACTATATGAAAGAAAACATATGTATATGCAATGGAGATGGGGAGTTGTTAAGGAGAAATAATTTTGTTCAACCAGATCCTGCCACAATGTCCTGTGAGGGAAAGTTTAGTTTTTTTTTATTTGTATTTTGTGTTACTTTATTGACTTCTTCTATTTTGTATATCATGATTTGTTTTCTTTACGCTGTGTTTTACTTGTATTCTGCTTTTAATTGCATGTTTAAACTAGGAAAGAGAACATAACTATGCCTCTTGTGAGTCACACAGAAATTAAGTTTACCCCACCCTCCCACCATGCCGCTATTGCGTTTTTAAACTGAACTGTCTTTCTAGTTGCCTGTCCCTTATGTTCATTTGACCACATATCTCATTCCCTCTCCTCTTTCATAGGCTATCGTAATTAAGTACAAAATTATCATTTTGTGAAATCACTCCCCTTCAACTATTTAAATTCATTGGCCATTCCAGTGTATTTTATAGAACCAGAATACAAAGTGCCCACCCCTTCCAATCATGTTCTTTTAAAATTAGTGTCTCTTCATTTAGATAGCTAAAGCTAGAGTTACTCACTCTTTCATATATAACTGCTTAGTGCATACTGCAGCTCTTAGGACATTAACCCATTTTTCCATCTTACCTTTAAAATCTGCAACATCTATTCCAAGACCACCAATTACTGGAGAGCCCACATTCTGACTCTTAGTAGTTATCCTGGGATTAGTTCTGTTCTGCTCCTGGTAAGGGAAAGAACAAAAGAACATTATTTCCTGGGGAATGTTGAGCACCCGAAAGCCTAATAACTTCTTCATAGGTGCCAGTCTAGAAATTATGTTTATATTTTGCTCCTGGTGGGAGAAGGAGCAGAGTGCATAGATTCCTCACTCTTTATGGTTGGTAAGTGAGTGTCTGTGTTTGATCTTCCTGATTGATCTGGTTGTTATTCAAGGCATCTACCACAAAAAGGCTACAACAAGCCTACAGACCCTTACATCAACTAGGCAAAACTGTCGATCACCAAACCAGCTGTGCCTGCTTCTCATCTTGGATTTGGTACTACTGTTTTGCTTCTGGTGACAGAAGAAGCAAAGGAGCATTGTATCCCAGCAGAGTGAAGCTGTTGGAGAGACCAGCACTAGTAGTAGTCAGGCAGTAGCTATTCAGGTGACTCCCCTCTTTTCATCATTCTTGACAAGCTAATTCTTTCTTTTCAGTAAGTACTGTTTGAGTTGCTTCTAATTTCAGAATATCTGCCTAAAATACTATATTCATAAATCTTCAGCATCTACTTATTAGTTTCCCCTCAAGTGCTTGGCAGTGCTCTCTATAGCCAGAGACGCATTGAGTTGACATTTTTCCTGTAAAAACACCATTGAAATTTCAGCAATACCTAGCTGTACAGAGGACAATTAGTTTGTAGTGACATTCATTGCCCCCAGAGTTGCAAACCGGATACTTCTGACATTACTTTCTATTCTCACTCCAACTGTCTAATCAATACAAAATGGTCTGTTGCCATGGATATGAACTTTCCCACTATCTCCATTACCAGCTTGGTGGATATGGGCATCTTGAGGTAATGTAGAAACTGCCTCATGTTTACTGACATCCAGTTAATTCTCAAACAAACTGATATGGTAGGTGAGACATGTATTTACACAATGTCACTGGAGACAAAGCTCTCACATACAAGTACTCCTAATGTCAATATGGTTGTCAGTAGTACACATGCTGCGCCCATCATGCACAATTCAAAGCGACATATAGATCTGCATATGCTGAGGCACTTAATTGTAACCTTACTAAGCCACAAAGACCTCCTAGATGAATTTTATATATATTATATCCAAGCAACCACAGCAACCCTGAATGCACTCTTTCAAGACAACACCTGCATTAACACATATGGCCACATCTCATGGAGCCTCTACTGCTAAGCCCATAAAGAAAGCAACCACAGAATCCAACATTCTAGTCAGTGAAGTCTCCATTGGGAGACACACTGATGTCCCTCTCACCAGGCTGAGTAAGGAGAAAGTCACACTCAGTTGCTTATCAGGGGCCAGGGTCCACCACATAAAACCTGAAACCCTAGCTAACCCTGGAATATTCAGGAACTAGTCTATGTCTAACTTTCTACTATTAAGTAATAACCTGGCAAACTTTCAAGCCCCCATAAACCATGGGAACACTGCTGCCTATGCAGAACAGTTCACAGAAATCCTACACGAGCATGTTAATAGATGCACAGAGGCAGATGTATCCACGAGGAAGAAGAGCAGAACTGACTCAAAAGAAGTTACCCCGGTGGAATCACAGCATCAAATAGGCTGTATAACAGAAATAAGAAAATCATGGCAAAAAATAAGAAGTGCAGTACCCAACAGGATAAAGGACCTCTCATCAAACTAAACAAACAACTCAAAACACAAGTAAAGTATACAAAAGCCAAATTTCAGGTAAACATGTCCTTCCATGCCAAGGACAACCACAAGGCATTCTTTAGCTCTGTCTGCAACATCAAAAGCAATACATAATTGTGTGCAGAGCTCATTGTAAAAGGAAAAGCCACTGGCCAACAAATTTAGTTCCAACTTTACCCCTCTATCCCCATTAACCTTTCCTCAGGAAATACCATCAAATATAACTCCACCTGCTATCACTAGGGGATAGGTCCTTAATGTTCCCTCTAAGGCTAAGAACATTGAATCAATGGGCACAGACAATATAACAGGATGCCTTCTAAGTAGCATGAAACATGATCTATCAGGACATCTGGAATTGCTATTTAACTGTACCCTCCAAACAGGCGTCATGCCTCATGAATGGAAAACAGCAACATTCATCCCTCTACACAAAGGCAAGTCATCTACAGACCCTGAAAACTACATACCCATACCATAAGTCTCACTAGTCCCATATGCAAAGCTGTGGAAAGAATTATCCTGGAAAAGGAAAATAATAACATAGTAAGTCTCCAAATACTGGACCCAACACAATTTGGTTTCATCAAGGGCAGGTCATGCCTACTCAACCTGGTGGACTTCTTTGAGAAGGTCACCAAAGCAATGGATGTGGGCAAAATGGTTCACACTGCCTACTTTGACCTGGCCAAGGCATTTGACACAATCCCCCACTCAGGCATTGTAAACAAACTTAAGAGGTTAGGTACAAACCCTTTTGTCACCCAGTGAATAGCCAGCTGGATAACAGACAGGACCCAGGAAGTTAAAACTGGAGAGTCCACCTCTACAAAGATGCCAGTCACAAGCAGAGTCCCTCAGTGATCGGTCCAGGGACTGCTCCTTTTAGACATTTACTTCTCTGAAGTCAAGGCCAATGTCAGTGGCCTCTGGCTGACTAAATTTGCAGAAGATTGCAAATTAGGAGGCGCTGTCATTGAATCTCACACTGACACAAATGTTCTCCAGGAGGGGCTGACACATATAAACAAGTGGTGCCAGAGCCATGGACTAAAACTAGATGCCAAGAAATGCATAACAGTATCCTTTGGGAAGTCATCCATCTTTGGAAACTATCATATTGACAACACACCCCTATGAGTTAACCGAGTAATCCTGGACTTTGGGGGAAACACATAGTCAGTAATTTAGCATTTGACTATCATGTGTCTACAGCAGTGAGGAAATCATTCTATGTTGTGCAACTTATAAACAAAGGTATTGCATCTAGGTCCAAGGAAGTCATTGTTCCACTGTATTTGGCATCCATCAGACCTGTCATTAAGTACAATGCCCCCTTTGATATGTACCTAACCCAGGCATGTCCAACAACTGGAATGTTCACAGAGGTTTCTCACTAAAAGAGTGCCAGGGCGCAAGTAACATGTCCTTTGCAGACTGCCTCAAGGCCCTACCCCTGCATTTTGTCTCCTACAGGCTGTTGTGAGGAGATCTATGCCTGGCATTCAGGGCATTCTCAGACCCCACACTGATGTACCTCCTGCATATCTACAAAACAAACAACACCAGAATTACCCATTCTAAAGACTTAAATCTTGCCTGTGATATAAATAGGACCTGCTGGAGAGACAGGTATGTAGCACACATACTGCCCAGTCTCTGGAACAAGCGTCCCATCCATGTGAGGCAGAGTTCCTCCCTAACCCAATTCAAGTGTAACTTGGACCAGTGGATGGGGAACAGGAAATTCATCTATGTCTCTAACGGACACAGGCAGCCTGTAAATGGTTCATCTCCCAAACCCCTGCTTACACTTAT